>NW_025958203.1:0-35556 GCF_023159225.1 Perognathus longimembris pacificus | reverse complement strand
TCGCCAATCAATATGGCAAAACCTTCTGGTCGTTAGACAGACAGGAATAGGACTGTTGCATTTCCTTTTTGCATGAGATGCACAGGCTGCAAGTGTCGTGCATCTGTTTCAGCTGTCCAAAGAAGGTAGCTTTCGGGTGAAGGCTGGTACAGACACCCTGGAGGCAAGAGGATTCTTCCCTGGTCAGCACTGAAGGTCAACTCAGGTTTTCACGCCCACAGAGTGATGTCTCATGTTCTACGAAGCCAGGACTTCTCCAGTCCTCACCTCCCACTAACCCAACTCAGGAAGCCATTGATCGGGTGATGCCCCTGTAGGCATTAATCGTTTGTGATTGTCTTTTGTGACCCTGAGAAGATTGTACTAGGTGGCGGGGATTGGGGACTAAATAGAGTGGCAAAGGGATGGAGGGGTGATGAGGGTGGCGAGGGGAGGTGGGGGGGGCTTGGTCCCAGACTGTGTGTATCAGCCTCCCTACATTTGTACTGTGTTAGGGCCAGCATTTCTGCAGTAGCAAGATGTGCCGACCCGTTTTGGGAAAAAGACGAAATATGCAAAGTGCAGGTATCCTCCGACTGGAGGAGTGCTTCCTTCGTGCTCCTGAACATGGCAGGTGTGTGCTGCCAGGCACCTCAGCGTGGAACAGATCTCTGCCCTTATGCTCTAGTGCATGCTGCCCGTTCTCCTCGGTGGTCTGGAACGAAGTGTTTTCTTCCACTGTCCTCAGTGTAGAACGTGTTCCTACTACAGTTGACCTCAGCCTGAAACCCGTGTCTTCCAGTCATTCTAATTGTCAAGTCCTGGCTGGCACTGCCTGCAATCCCTGTCCTTCTGCTGACTTCAGCACAGAGTGCACCTCGTGTATCTCTCCTTAGTCCTGAACGCCTCTGGCCCTGGTCTCCAGGGAAGAGAGTTCATGTATTCGGAGTGTCGTGAGCGTTGAAGGCACCCGATGTACCTCTCGTCAGGAAGGTAAATGTCCGGCGGAGCCTCCTCTCTCAAGTATTCACCGTGTCTCCTCCTGCTCTGCAAGCAATACAGAAGTATCCCTGCCCTTCTGCGCATGTAGTGTACCTGCTCCAGCTCGCCTGAGCAAGGTGAGTCTCACTTTGCTTCTTTTTCTTCAGCATGCAATCTAATTTGTCCCCCCCGGTTGTGCCTGACTCAGGTCTCTTCCATTTCAGAACAAGCGATTGATCTTGGCAGTCCGCCTTCTCGGTGGTGGGATGGGCCCTCTCAAGCTCCTGGGCAGGATTTCTGTCTAACCGCTCATGGCCCAGGATGAAGTCTCGAGCAACAGAGCTATGTAGCACAGCGTGGGTCTCCTGGCGCCTTCTGCAACCTAGAAGGGCTATCCCTGATGTCCCCTCAGTCTGACAGGAATCCAAATGCTCATCCCCTTCCCTGAGAGGGATGTTGATTTGTTATCTTGGAATAGTCTCTCAGATGCGTTGGGATGCACTGAGATGTAGGTGTTAACCTTGGGTTCTCTATGATGTACCAACTCGCCTTTCTCCCACAGTTCCTTGCTCAGATGGAATAATGCTTTTCCTAGCTCCACAACGTGGCCTGCAATCTTCTGAGGCTGTGTTGGGGAGGGAAAGTGATCCTCTCAGCACGGACAGAGTTTTAGGCCTGGATTGTTGGAAAGGCAAGCATGTGCTTGAGCAACGTGTAGCCTGAAAGCTGTGTCTTCCACTTGTGCTTGTCTCGCCATGCATTTGCTCAAGCAGTTCTTGGCAAGCAATGTTTGCATTGCAGCTGTCCCAGCTATTGTGGCTTTATGTAGCTGGGATCCCTCTTGTCAGGATGTCACCGCGGCCTGTGTTCCAGGCCGTTCCTGTTGTCGAGGCAAGTGTGTGTTGTTCACCATGGAGTATGGCCCATAGCGTGCTCCTAGAGCTGGAGTAGGCCAACTGCAGCTCTGCTGGGCTTGTATGTTGTGGAGCTGCTCCGGGAAAGTACAGAGTGGGTGTTTGAAACTGTGTAGTGAGGGTCTTCCCCTCCCGAGATGTATGTTACACCTCCTTCACTAACAATACAATGTATGTCCCTGTGTTCAGTCAGTGAGCAAAGTGTATTTCTCAGCCTCAGGAAGCATGGAATGCACCTGGTGCAGTCCACTGGAGAAGATGGAGTTAAGGATGTGAGGCCCCCAGTGTTTCCTGCCTCTAATGGCAGCTCTCAGGAGGTAGGGCCCGCTGATCTAGGTTTTGACAGCTGGTGCCAGAATGCTGAGGGCGTTTCTTCTGCAGTTTCCCATGTAGGAGCTGGAATTGGAGCTGGCTCAAGGGGTAGAGTGCTAGCCTTGAGGGAAACACCTCAGGGACAGCGCCCATGCCCTGAGTTCAAGTGGCAGGACTGACACCGACAACCAATCCAAAGGCAAACCTGAAGCAAAGCACGGATGGAGTAAGAATCAAGCATATCTACAAGCTGTGCCTCGTAACTATTGGCGGCTCTCCTTTTAAGAGATGAGGCCTTCACTAGCTGGCTTCGCCAATCAATATGGCAAAACCTTCTGGTGGTTAGACAGACAGGAATAGGACGTTTGCATTTCCTTTTTGCATGAGATGCACAGGCTGCAAGTGTCGTGCATTCTGTTTCAGCTGGCCAAAGAAGGTAGCTTTCGGGTGAAGGCTGGTACAGACACCCTGGAGGCAAGAGGATTCTTCCCTGGTCAGCACTGAAGGTCAACTCAGGTTTCCATGCCCACAGAGTGATGTCTCATGTTCTACGAAGCCAGGACTTCTCCATTCCTCAGCTCCCACAAACCCAACTCAGGAAGCCATTGATCGGGTGATGCCCCTGTAGGCATTAATCGTTTGTGATTGTCTTTTGTGACCCTGAGAAGATTGTACTAGGTGGGCGGGGATTGGGGACTATAATAGAGTGGCAAAGGGATGGAGGGGTGATGAGGGTGGCGAGGGGAGGCGGGGGGGCTTGGTCCCAGACTGTGTGTATCAGCCTCCCTACATTTGTACTGTGTTAGTGCCAGCATTTCTGCAGTAGCAAGATGTGCCGACCCGTTTTGGGAAAAGACGAAATATGCAAAGTGCAGGTATCCTCCGACTGCAGAGTGCTTCCTTCGTGCTCCTGAACATGGCAGGTGTGTGCTGCCAGGCACCTCAGCGTGGAACAGATCTCTGCCCTTATGCTCTAGTGCATGCTGCCCGTTCTCCTCGGTGGTCTGGAATGAAGTGTTTTCTTCCACTGTCCTCAGTGTAGAACGTGTTCCTACTACAGTTGACCTCAGCCTGAACCCGTGTCTTCCAGTCATTCTAATTGTCAAGTCCTGGCTGGCACTGCCTGCAATCCCTGTCCCTTCTGCTGACTTCAGCACAGAGTGCACCTCGTGTATCTCTCCTTAGTCCTGAACGCCTCTGGCCCTGGTCTCCAGGGAAGAGAGTTCATGTATTCGGAGTGTCGTGAGCGTTGAAGGCACCCGATGTACCTCTCGTCAGGAAGGTAAATGTCCGGCGGAGCCTCCTCTCTCAAGTATTCACCGTGTCTCCTCCTGCTCTGCAAGCAATACAGAAGTATCCCTGCCCTTCTGCGCATGTAGTGTACCTGCTCCAGCTCGCCTGAGCAAGGTGAGTCTCACTTTGCCTTCTTTTTCTTCAGCATGCAATCTAATTTGTCCCCCCCGGTTGTGCCTGACTCAGGTCTCTTCCATTTCAGAACAAGCGATTGATCTTGGCAGTCCGCCTTCTCGGTGGTGGGATGGGCCCTCTCAAGCTCCTGGGCAGGATTTCTGTCTAACCGCCCCTGGCCCAGGATGAAGTCCTCGAGCAACAGAGCTATGTAGCACAGCGTGGGTCTCCTGGCGCCTTCTGCAACCTAGAAGGGCTATCCCTGATGTCCCCTCAGTCTGACAGGAATCCAAATGCTCATCCCCTTCCCTGAGAGGGATGTTGATTTGTTATCTTGGAATAGTCTCTCAGATGCGTTGGGATGCACTGAGATGTAGGTGTTAACCTTGGGTTCTCTATGATGTACCAACTCGCCTTTCTCCCACAGTTCCTTGCTCAGATGGAATAATGCTTTTCCTAGCTCCACAACGTGGCCTGCAATCTTCTGAGGCTGTGTTGGGGAGGGAAAGTGATCCTCTCAGCACGGACTGAGTTTTAGGCCTGGATTGTTGTAAAGGCAAGCATGTGCTTGAGCAACGTGTAGCCTGAAATCTGTGTCTTCCACTTGTGCTCGTCTCGCCATGCATTTGCTCAAGCAGTTCTTGGCAAGCAATGTTTGCATTGCAGCTGTCCAGCTATTGTGGCTTTATGTAGCTGGGATCCCTCTTGTCAGGATGTCACCCGCGGCCTGTGTTCCAGGCCGTTCCTGTTGTCGAGGCAAGTGTGTGTTGTTCACCATGGAGTATGGCCCATAGCGTGCTCCTAGAGCTGGAGTAGGCCAACTGCAGCTCTGCTGGGCTTGTATGTTGTGGAGCTGCTCGGGAAAGTACAGAGTGGGTGTTTGAAACTGTGTAGTGAGGGTCTTCCCCTCCCGAGATGTATGTTACACCTCCTTCACTAACAATACAATGTATGTCCCTGTGTTCAGTCAGTGAGCAAAGTGTATTTCTCAGCCTCAGGAAGCATGGAATGCACCTGGTGCAGTCCACTGGAGAAGATGGAGTTAAGGATGTGAGGCCCCCAGTGTTTCCTGCCTCTAATGGCAGCTTCTCAGGAAGGTAGGGCCCGCTGATCTAGGTTTTGACAGCTGGTGCCAGAATGCTGAGAGAGTTTCATCTGCAGTTTCCCATGTAGGAGCTGGAATTGGAGCTGGCTCAAGGGGTAGAGTGCTAGCCTTGAGGGAAACACCTCAGGGACAGCGCCCATGCCCTGAGTTCAAGTGGCAGGACTGACACCGACAACCAATCCAAAGGCAAACCTGAAGCAAAGCACGGATGGAGTAAGAATCAAGCATATCTACAAGCTGTGCCTCTTAAATATTGGCGGCTCTCCTTTTAAGAGATGAGGCCTTCACTAGCTGGCTTCGCCAATCAATATGGCAAAACCTTCTGGTCGTTAGACAGACAGGAATAGGACTGTTGCATTTCCTTTTTGCATGAGATGCACAGGCTGCAAGTGTCGTGCATCTGTTTCAGCTGTCCAAAGAAGGTAGCTTTCGGGTGAAGGCTGGTACAGACACCCTGGAGGCAAGAGGATTCTTCCCTGGTCAGCACTGAAGGTCAACTCAGGTTTTCACGCCCACAGAGTGATGTCTCATGTTCTACGAAGCCAGGACTTCTCCAGTCCTCACCTCCCACTAACCCCAACTCAGGAAGCCATTGATCGGGTGATGCCCCTGTAGGCATTAATCGTTTGTGATTGTCTTTTGTGACCCTGAGAAGATTGTACTAGGTGGGCGGGGATTGGGGACTAAATAGAGTGGCAAAGGGATGGAGGGGTGATGAGGGTGGCGAGGGGAGGCGGGGGGGCTTGGTCCCAGACTGTGTGTATCAGCCTCCCTACATTTGTACTGTGTTAGGGCCAGCATTTCTGCAGTAGCAAGATGTGCCGACCCGTTTTGGGAAAAGACGAAATAAGCAAAGTGCAGGTATCCTCCGACTGCAGAGTGCTTCCTTCGTGCTCCTGAACATGGCAGGTGTGTGCTGCCAGGCACCTCAGCGTGGAACAGATCTCTGCCCTTATGCTCTAGTGCATGCTGCCCGTTCTCCTCGGTGGTCTGGAATGAAGTGTTTTCTTCCACTGTCCTCAGTGTAGAACGTGTTCCTACTACAGTTGACCTCAGCCTGAAACCGTGTCTTCCAGTCATTCTAATTGTCAAGTCCTGGCTGGCACTGCCTGCAATCCCTGTCCTTCTGCTGACTTCAGCACAGAGTGCACCTCGTGTATCTCTCCTTAGTCCTGAACGCCTCTGGCCCTGGTCTCCAGGGAAGAGAGTTCATGTATTCGGAGTGTCGTGAGCGTTGAAGGCACCCGATGTACCTCTCGTCAGGAAGGTAAATGTCCGGCGGAGCCTCCTCTCTCAAGTATTCACCGTGTCTCCTCCTGCTCTGCAAGCAATACAGAAGTATCCCTGCCCTTCTGCGTATGTAGTGTACCTGCTCCAGCTCGCCTGAGCAAGGTGAGTCCTCACTTTGCTTCTTTTTCTTCAGCATGCAATCTAATTTGTCCCCCCCGGTTGTGCCTGACTCAGGTCTCTTCCATTTCAGAACAAGCGATTGATCTTGGCAGTCCACCTTCTCGGTGGTGGGATGGGCCCTCTCAAGCTCCTGGGCAGGATTTCTGTCTAACCGCCCCTGGCCCAGGATGAAGTCCTCGAGCAACAGAGCTATGTAGCACAGCGTGGGTCTCCTGGCGCCTTCTGCAACCTAGAAGGGCTATCCCTGATGTCCCCTCAGTCTGACAGGAATCCAAATGCTCATCCCCTTCCCTGAGAGGGATGTTGATTTGTTATCTTGGAATAGTCTCTCAGATGCGTTGGGATGCACTGAGATGTAGGTGTTAACCTTGGGTTCTCTATGATGTACCAACTCGCCTTTCTCCCACAGTTCCTTGCTCAGATGGAATAATGCTTTTCCTAGCTCCACAACGTGGCCTGCAATCTTCTGAGGCTGTGTTGGGGAGGGAAAGTGATCCTCTCAGCACGGACTGAGTTTTAGGCCTGGATTGTTGGAAAGGCAAGCATGTGCTTGAGCAACGTGTAGCCTGAAATCTGTGTCTTCCACTTGTGCTTGTCTCGCCATGCATTTGCTCAAGCAGTTCTTGGCAAGCAATGTTTGCATTGCAGCTGTCCCAGCTATTGTGGCTTTATGTAGCTGGGATCCCTCTTGTCAGGATGTCACCGCGGCCTGTGTTCCAGGCCGTTCCTGTTGTCGAGGCAAGTGTGTGTTGTTCACCATGGAGTATGGCCCATAGCGTGCTCCTAGAGCTGGAGTAGGCCAACTGCAGCTCTGCTGGGCTTGTATGTTGTGGAGCTGCTCCGGGAAAGTACAGAGTGGGTGTTTGAAACTGTGTAGTGAGGGTCTTCCCCTCCCGAGATGTATGTTACACCTCCTTCACTAACAATACAATGTATGTCCCTGTGTTCAGTCAGTGAGCAAAGTGTATTTCTCAGCCTCAGGAAGCATGGAATGCACCTGGTGCAGTCCACTGGAGAAGATGGAGTTAAGGATGTGAGGCCCCCAGTGTTTCCTGCCTCTAATGGCAGCTTCTCAGGAAGGTAGGGCCCGCTGATCTAGGTTTTGACAGCTGGTGCCAGAATGCTGAGGGAGTTTCATCTGCAGTTTCCCATGTAGGAGCTGGAATTGGAGCTGGCTCAAGGGGTAGAGTGCTAGCCTTGAGGGAAACACCTCAGGGACAGCGCCCATGCCCTGAGTTCAAGTGGCAGGACTGACACCGACAACCAATCCAAAGGCAAACCTGAAGCAAAGCACGGATGGAGTAAGAATCAAGCATATCTACAAGCTGTGCCTCTTAAATATTGGCGGCTCTCCTTTTAAGAGATGAGGCCTTCACTAGCTGGCTTCGCCAATCAATATGGCAAAACCTTCTGGTGGTTAGACAGACAGGAATAGGACTGTTGCATTTCCTTTTTGCATGAGATGCACAGGCTGCAAGTGTCGTGCATCTGTTTCAGCTGTCCAAAGAAGGTAGCTTTCGGGTGAAGGCTGGTACAGACACCCTGGAGGCAAGAGGATTCTTCCCTGGTCAGCACTGAAGGTCAACTCAGGTTTTCACGCCCACAGAGTGAAGTCTCATGTTCTACGAAGCCAGGACTTCTCCAGTCCTCACCTCCCACTAACCCAACTCAGGAAGCCATTGATCGGGTGATGCCCCTGTAGGCATTAATCGTTTGTGATTGTCTTTTGTGACCCTGAGAAGATTGTACTATGTGGGGCGGGGATTGGGGACTAAATAGAGTGGCAAAGGGATGGAGGGGTGATGAGGGTGGCGAGGGGAGGTGGGGGGGGCTTGGTCCCAGACTGTGTGTATCAGCCTCCCTACATTTGTACTGTGTTAGGGCCCAGCATTTCTGCAGTAGCAAGATGTGCCGACCCGTTTTGGGAAAAGACGAAATAAGCAAAGTGCAGGTATCCTCCGACTGCAGAGTGCTTCCTTCGTGCTCCTGAACATGGCAGGTGTGTGCTGCCAGGCACCTCAGCGTGGAACAGATCTCTGCCCTTATGCTCTAGTGCATGCTGCCCGTCTCCTCGGTGGTCTGGAATGAAGTGTTTTCTTCCACTGTCCTCAGTGTAGAACGTGTTCCTACTACAGTTGACCTCAGCCTGAAACCCGTGTCTTCCAGTCATTCTAATTGTCAAGTCCTGGCTGGCACTGCCTGCAATCCCTGTCCTTCTGCTGACTTCAGCACAGAGTGCACTCGTGTATCTCTCCTTAGTCCTGAACGCCTCTGGCCCTGGTCTCCAGGGAAGAGAGTTCATGTATTCGGAGTGTCGTGAGCGTTGAAGGCACCCGATGTACCTCTCGTCAGGAAGGTAAATGTCCGGCGGAGCCTCCTCTCTCAAGTATTCACCGTGTCTCCTCCTGCTCTGCAAGCAATACAGAAGTATCCCTGCCCTTCTGCGCATGTAGTGTACCTGCTCCAGCTCGCCTGAGCAAGGTGAGTCTCACTTTGCTTCTTTTTCTTCAGCATGCAATCTAATTTGTCCCCCCCGGTTGTGCCTGACTCAGGTCTCTTCCATTTCAGAACAAGCGATTGATCTTGGCAGTCCGCCTTCTCGGTGGTGGGATGGGCCCTCTCAAGCTCCTGGGCAGGATTTCTGTCTAACCGCCCCTGGCCCAGGATGAAGTCCTCGAGCAACAGAGCTATGTAGCACAGCGTGGGTCTCCTGGCGCCTTCTGCAACCTAGAAGGGCTATCCCTGATGTCCCCTCAGTCTGACAGGAATCCAAATGCTCATCCCCTTCCCTGAGAGGGATGTTGATTTGTTATCTTGGAATAGTCTCTCAGATGCGTTGGGATGCACTGAGATGTAGGTGTTAACCTTGGGTTCTCTATGATGTACCAACTCGCCTTTCTCCCACAGTTCCTTGCTCAGATGGAATAATGCTTTTCCTAGCTCCACAACGTGGCCTGCAATCTTCTGAGGCTGTGTTGGGGAGGGAAAGTGATCCTCTCAGCACGGACTGAGTTTTAGGCCTGGATTGTTGGAAAGGCAAGCATGTGCTTGAGCAACGTGTAGCCTGAAATCTGTGTCTTCCACTTGTGCTTGTCTCGCCATGCATTTGCTCAAGCAGTTCTTGGCAAGCAATGTTTGCATTGCAGCTGTCCCAGCTATTGTGGCTTTATGTAGCTGGGATCCCTCTTGTCAGGATGTCACCGCGGCCTGTGTTCCAGGCCGTTCCTGTTGTCGAGGCAAGTGTGTGTTGTTCACCATGGAGTATGGCCCATAGCGTGCTCCTAGAGCTGGAGTAGGCCAACTGCAGCTCTGCTGGGCTTGTATGTTGTGGAGCTGCTCCGGGAAAGTACAGAGTGGGTGTTTGAAACTGTGTAGTGAGGGTCTTCCCCTCCCGAGATGTATGTTACACCTCCTTCACTAACAATACAATGTATGTCCCTGTGTTCAGTCAGTGAGCAAAGTGTATTTCTCAGCCTCAGGAAGCATGGAATGCACCTGGTGCAGTCCACTGGAGAAGATGGAGTTAAGGATGTGAGGCCCCCAGTGTTTCCTGCCTCTAATGCAGCTTCTCCGGAAGGTAGGGCCCGCTGATCTAGGTTTTGACAGCTGGTGCCAGAATGCTGAGGGAGTTTCATCTGCAGTTTCCCATGTAGGAGCTGGAATTGGAGCTGGCTCAAGGGGTAGAGTGCTAGCCTTGAGGGAAACACCTCAGGGACAGCGCCCATGCCCTGAGTTCAAGTGGCAGGACTGACACCGACAACCAATCCAAAGGCAAACCTGAAGCAAAGCACGGATGGAGTAAGAATCAAGCATATCTACAAGCTGTGCCTCTTAAATATTGGCGGCTCTCCTTTTAAGAGATGAGGCCTTCACTAGCTGGCTTCGCCAATCAATATGGCAAAACCTTCTGGTCGTTAGACAGACAGGAATAGGACTGTTGCATTTCCTTTTTGCATGAGATGCACAGGCTGCAAGTGTCGTGCATCTGTTTCAGCTGTCCAAAGAAGGTAGCTTTCGGGTGAAGGCTGGTACAGACACCCTGGAGGCAAGAGGATTCTTCCCTGGTCAGCACTGAAGGTCAACTCAGGTTTTCACGCCCACAGAGTGATGTCTCATGTTCTACGAAGCCAGGACTTCTCAGTCCTCACCTCCCACTAACCCAACTCAGGAAGCCATTGATCGGGTGATGCCCCTGTAGGCATTAATCGTTTGTGATTGTCTTTTGTGACCCTGAGAAGATTGTACTAGGTGGGCGGGGATTGGGGACTAAATAGAGTGGCAAAGGGATGGAGGGGTGATGAGGGTGGCGAGGGGAGGGCGGGGGGGCTTGGTCCCAGACTGTGTGTATCAGCCTCCCTACATTTGTACTGTGTTAGGGCCAGCATTTCTGCAGTAGCAAGATGTGCCGACCCGTTTGGGAAAAGACGAAATATGCAAAGTGCAGGTATCCTCCGACTGCAGAGTGCTTCCTTCGTGCTCCTGAACATGGCAGGTGTGTGCTGCCAGGCACCTCAGCGTGGAACAGATCTCTGCCCTTATGCTCTAGTGCATGCTGCCCGTTCTCCTCGGTGGTCTGGAATGAAGTGTTTTCTTCCACTGTCCTCAGTGTAGAACGTGTTCCTATTACAGTTGACCTCAGCCTGAAAACCCGTGTCTTCCAGTCATTCTAATTGTCAAGTCCTGGCTGGCACTGCCTGCAATCCCTGTCCTTCTGCTGACTTCAGCACAGAGTGCACCTCGTGTATCTCTCCTTAGTCCTGAACGCCTCTGGCCCTGGTCTCCAGGGAAGAGAGTTCATGTATTCGGAGTGTCGTGAGCGTTGAAGGCACCCGATGTACCTCTCGTCAGGAAGGTAAATGTCCGGCGGAGCCTCCTCTCTCAAGTATTCACCGTGTCTCCTCCTGCTCTGCAAGCAATACAGAAGTATCCCTGCCCTTCTGCGCATGTAGTGTACCTGCTCCAGCTCGCCTGAGCAAGGTGAGTCTCACTTTGCTTCTTTTTCTTCAGCATGCAATCTAATTTGTCCCCCCCCGGTTGTGCCTGACTCAGGTCTCTTCCATTTCAGAACAAGCGATTGATCTTGGCAGTCCGCCTTCTCGGTGGTGGGATGGGCCCTCTCAAGCTCCTGGGCAGGATTTCTGTCTAACCGCCCCTGGCCCAGGATGAAGTCCTCGAGCAACAGAGCTATGTAGCACAGCGTGGGTCTCCTGGCGCCTTCTGCAACCTAGAAGGGCTATCCCTGATGTCCCCTCAGTCTGACAGGAATCCAAATGCTCATCCCCTTCCCTGAGAGGGATGTTGATTTGTTATCTTGGAATAGTCTCTCAGATGCGTTGGGATGCACTGAGATGTAGGTGTTAACCTTGGGTTCTCTATGATGTACCAACTCGCCTTTCTCCCACAGTTCCTTGCTCAGATGGAATAATGCTTTTCCTAGCTCCACAACGTGGCCTGCAATCTTCTGAGGCTGTGTTGGGGAGGGAAAGTGATCCTCTCAGCACGGACTGAGTTTTAGGCCTGGATTGTTGGAAAGGCAAGCATGTGCTTGAGCAACGTGTAGCCTGAAATCTGTGTCTTCCACTTGTGCTTGTCTCGCCATGCATTTGCTCAAGCAGTTCTTGGCAAGCAGTGTTTGCATTGCAGCTGTCCCAGCTATTGTGGCTTTATGTAGCTGGGATCCCTCATGTCAGGATGTCACCGCAGCCTGTGTTCCAGGCCGTTCCTGTTGTCGAGGCATGTGTGTGTTGTTCACCATGGAGTATGGCCCATAGCGTGCTCCTAGAGCTGGAGTAGGCCAACTGCAGCTCTGCTGGGCTTGTATGTTGTGGAGCTGCTCCGGGAAAGTACAGAGTGGGTGTTTGAAACTGTGTAGTGAGGGTCTTCCCCTCCCGAGATGTATGTTACACCTCCTTCACTAACAATACAATGTATGTCCCTGTGTTCAGTCAGTGAGCAAAGTGTATTTCTCAGCCTCAGGAAGCATGGAATGCACCTGGTGCAGTCCACTGGAGAAGATGGAGTTAAGGATGTGAGGCCCCCAGTGTTTCCTGCCTCTAATGGCAGCTTCTCAGGAAGGTAGGGCCCGCTGATCTAGGTTTTGACAGCTGGTGCCAGAATGCTGAGGGAGTTTCATCTGCAGTTTCCCATGTAGGAGCTGGAATTGGAGCTGGCTCAAGGGGTAGAGTGCTAGCCTTGAGGGAAACACCTCAGGGACAGCGCCCATGCCCTGAGTTCAAGTGGCAGGACTGACACCGACAACCAATCCAAAGGCAAACCTGAAGCAAAGCACGGATGGAGTAAGAATCAAGCATATCTACAAGCTGTGCCTCTTAAATATTGGCGGCTCTCCTTTTAAGAGATGAGGCCTTCACTAGCTGGCTTCGCCAATCAATATGGCAAAACCTTCTGGTCGTTAGACAGACAGGAATAGGACTGTTGCATTTCCTTTTTGCATGAGATGCACAGGCTGCAAGTGTCGTGCATCTGTTTCAGCTGTCCAAAGAAGGTAGCTTTCTGGTGAAGGCTGGTACAGACACCCTGGAGGCAAGAGGATTCTTCCCTGGTCAGCACTGAAGGTCAACTCAGGTTTTCACGCCCACAGAGTGATGTCTCATGTTCTACGAAGCCAGGACTTCTCCAGTCCTCACCTCCCACTAACCCAACTCAGGAAGCCATTGATCGGGTGATGCCCCTGTAGGCATTAATCGTTTGTGATTGTCTTTTGTGACCCTGAGAAGATTGTACTAGGTGGGCGGGGATTGGGGACTAATAGAGTGGCAAAGGGATGGAGGGGTGATGAGGGTGGCGAGGGGAGGTGGGGGGGGCTTGGTCCCAGACTGTGTGTATCAGCCTCCCTACATTTGTACTGTGTTAGGGCCAGCATTTCTGCAGTAGCAAGATGTGCCGACCCGTTTTGGGAAAAGACGAAATATGCAAAGTGCAGGTATCCTCCGACTGGAGAGTGCTTCCTTCGTGCTCCTGAACATGGCAGGTGTGTGCCGCCAGGCACCTCAGCGTGGAACAGATCTCTGCCCTTATGCTCTAGTGCATGCTGCCCGTTCTCCTCGGTGGTCTGGAATGAAGTGTTTTCTTCCACTGTCCTCAGTGTAGAACGTGTTCCTACTACAGTTGACCTCAGCCTGAAACCCGTGTCTTCCAGTCATTCTAATTGTCAAGTCCTGGCTGGCACTGCCTGCAATCCCTGTCCTTCTGCTGACTTCAGCACAGAGTGCACCTCGTGTATCTCTCCTTAGTCCTGAACGCCTCTGGCCCTGGTCTCCAGGGAAGAGAGTTCATGTATTCGGAGTGTCGTGAGCGTTGAAGGCACCCGATGTACCTCTCGTCAGGAAGGTAAATGTCCGGCGGAGCCTCCTCTCTCAAGTATTCACCGTGTCTCCTCCTGCTCTGCAAGCAATACAGAAGTATCCCTGCCCTTCTGCGCATGTAGTGTACCTGCTCCAGCTCGCCTGAGCAAGGTGAGTCTCACTTTGCTTCTTTTTCTTCAGCATGCAATCTAATTTGTCCCCCCCGGTTGTGCCTGACTCAGGTCTCTTCCATTTCAGAACAAGCGATTGATCTTGGCAGTCCGCCTTCTCGGTGGTGGGATGGGCCCTCAAGCTCCTGGGCAGGATTTCTGTCTAACCGCCCCTGGCCCAGGATGAAGTCCTCGAGCAACAGAGCTATGTAGCACAGCGTGGGTCTCCTGGCGCCTTCTGCAAACTAGAAGGGCTATCCCTGATGTCCCCTCAGTCTGACAGGAATCCAAATGCTCATCCCCTTCCCTGAGAGGGATGTTGATTTGTTATCTTGGAATAGTCTCTCAGATGCGTTGGGATGCACTGAGATGTAGGTGTTAACCTTGGGTTCTCTATGATGTACCAACTCGCCTTTCTCCCACAGTTCCTTGCTCAGATGGAATAATGCTTTTCCTAGCTCCACAACGTGGCCTGCAATCTTCTGAGGCTGTGTTGGGGAGGGAAAGTGATCCTCTCAGCACGGACTGAGTTTTAGGCCTGGATTGTTGGAAAGGCAAGCATGTGCTTGAGCAACGTGTAGCCTGAAATCTGTGTCTTCCACTTGTGCTTGTCTCGCCATGCATTTGCTCAAGCAGTTCTTGGCAAGCAATGTTTGCATTGCAGCTGTCCCAGCTATTGTGGCTTTATGTAGCTGGGATCCCTCTTGTCAGGATGTCACCGCGGCCTGTGTTCCAGGCCGTTCCTGTTGTCGAGGCAAGTGTGTGTTATTCACCATGGGAGTATGGCACATAGCGTGCTCCTAGAGCTGGAGTAGGCCAACTGCAGCTCTGCTGGGCTTGTATGTTGTGGAGCTGCTCCGGGAAAGTACAGAGTGGGTGTTTGAAACTGTGTAGTGAGGGTCTTCCCCTCCCGAGATGTATGTTACACCTCCTTCACTAACAATACAATGTATGTCCCTGTGTTCAGTCAGTGAGCAAAGTGTATTTCTCAGCCTCAGGAAGCATGGAATGCACCTGGTGCAGTCCACTGGAGAAGATGAGTTAAGGATGTGAGGCCCCCAGTGTTTCCTGCCTCTAATGGCAGCTTCTCAGGAAGGTAGGGCCCGCTGATCTAGGTTTTGACAGCTGGTGCCAGAATGCTGAGGGAGTTTCATCTGCAGTTTCCCATGTAGGAGCTGGAATTGGAGCTGGCTCAAGGGGTAGAGTGCTAGCCTTGAGGGAAACACCTCAGGGACAGCGCCCATGCCCTGAGTTCAAGTGGCAGGACTGACACCGACAACCAATCCAAAGGCAAACCTGAAGCAAAGCACGGATGGAGTAAGAATCAAGCATATCTACAAGCTGTGCCTCTTAAATATTGGCGGCTCTCCTTTTAAGAGATGAGGCCTTCACTAGCTGGCTTCGCCAATCAATATGGCAAAACCTTCTGGTCGTTAGACAGACAGGAATAGGACTGTTGCATTTCCTTTTTGCATGAGATGCACAGGCTGCAAGTGTCGTGCATCTGTTTCAGCTGTCCAAAGAAGGTAGCTTTCGGGTGAAGGCTGGTACAGACACCCTGGAGGCAAGAGGATTCTTCCCTGGTCAGCACTGAAGGTCAACTCAGGTTTCCATGCCCACAGAGTGATGTCTCATGTTCTACGAAGCCAGGACTTCTCCAGTCCTCAGCTCCCACAAACCCAACTCGGGAAGACATTGATCGGGTGATGCCCCTGTAGGCATTAATCGTTTGTGATTGTCTTTTGTGACCCTGAGAAGATTGTACTAGGTGGGCGGGGATTGGGGACTAAATAGAGTGGCAAAGGGATGGAGGGGTGATGAGGGTGGCGAGGGGAGGTGGGGGGGCTTGGTCCCAGACTGTGTGTATCAGCCTCCCTACATGTGTACTGTGTTAGGGCCAGCATTTCTGCAGTAGCAAGATGTGCCGACCCGTTTTGGGAAAAGACGAAATATGCAAAGTGCAGGTATCCTCCGACTGGAGAGTGCTTCCTTCGTGCTCCTGAACATGGCAGGTGTGTGCTGCCAGGCACCTCAGCGTGGAACAGATCTCTGCCCTTATGCTCTAGTGCATGCTGCCCGTTCTCCTCGGGTGGTCTGGAATGAAGTGTTTTCTTCCACTGTCCTCAGTGTAGAACGTGTTCCTACTACAGTTGACCTCAGCCTGAAACCCGTGTCTTCCAGTCATTCTAATTGTCAAGTCCTGGCTGGCACTGCCTGCAATCCCTGTCCTTCTGCTGACTTCAGCACAGAGTGCACCTCGTGTATCTCTCCTTAGTCCTGAACGCCTCTGGCCCTGGTCTCCAGGGAAGAGAGTTCATGTATTCGGAGTGTCGTGAGCGTTGAAGGCACCCGATGTACCTCTCGTCAGGAAGGTAAATGTCCGGCGGAGCCTCCTCTCTCAAGTATTCACCGTGTCTCCTCCTGCTCTGCAAGCAATACAGAAGTATCCCTGCCCTTCTGCGCATGTAGTGTACCTGCTCCAGCTCGCCTGAGCAAGGTGAGTCTCACTTTGCTTCTTTTTCTTCAGCATGCAATCTAATTTGTCCCCCCCGGTTGTGCCTGACTCAGGTCTCTTCCATTTCAGAACAAGCGATTGATCTTGGCAGTCCGCCTTCTCGGTGGTGGGATGGGCCCTCTCAAGCTCCTGGGCAGGATTTCTGTCTAACCGCCCCTGGCCCAGGATGAAGTCCTCGAGCAACAGAGCTATGTAGCACAGCGTGGGTCTCCTGGCGCCTTCTGCAACCTAGAAGGGCTATCCCTGATGTCCCCTCAGTCTGACAGGAATCCAAATGCTCATCCCCTTCCCTGAGAGGGATGTTGATTTGTTATCTTGGAATAGTCTCTCAGATGCGTTGGGATGCACTGAGATGTAGGTGTTAACCTTGGGTTCTCTATGATGTACCAACTCGCCTTTCTCCCACAGTTCCTTGCTCAGATGGAATAATGCTTTTCCTAGCTCCACAACGTGGCCTGCAATCTTCTGAGGCTGTGTTGGGGAGGGAAAGTGATCCTCTCAGCACGGACTGAGTTTTAGGCCTGGATTGTTGGAAAGGCAAGCATGTGCTTGAGCAACGTGTAGCCTGAAAGCTGTGTCTTCCACTTGTGCTTGTCTCGCCATGCATTTGCTCAAGCAGTTCTTGGCAAGCAATGTTTGCATTGCAGCTGTCCCAGCTATTGTGGCTTTATGTAGCTGGGATCCCTCTTGTCAGGATGTCACCGCGGCCTGTGTTCCAGGCCGTTCCTGTTGTCGAGGCAAGTGTGTGTTGTTCACCATGGAGTATGGCCCATAGCGTGCTCCTAGAGCTGGAGTAGGCCAACTGCAGCTCTGCTGGGCTTGTATGTTGTGGAGCTGCTCCGGGAAAGTACAGAGTGGGTGTTTGAAACTGTGTAGTGAGGGTCTTCCCCTCCCGAGATGTATGTTACACCTCCTTCACTAACAATACAATGCATGTCCCTGTGTTCAGTCAGTGAGCAAAGTGTATTTCTCAGCCTCAGGAAGCATGGAATGCACCTGGTGCAGTCCACTGGAGAAGATGGAGTTAAGGATGTGAGGCCCCCAGTGTTTCCTGCCTCTAATGGCAGCTTCTCAGGAAGGTAGGGCCCGCTGATCTAGGTTTTGACAGCTGGTGCCAGAATGCTGAGGGAGTTTCATCTGCAGTTTCCCATGTAGGAGCTGGAATTGGAGCTGGCTCAAGGGGTAGAGTGCTAGCCTTGAGGGAAACACCTCAGGGACAGCGCCCATGCCCTGAGTTCAAGTGGCAGGACTGACACCGACAACCAATCCAAAGGCAAACCTGAAGCAAAGCACGGATGGAGTAAGAATCAAGCATATCTACAAGCTGTGCCTCTTAAATATTGGCGGCTCTCCTTTTAAGAGATGAGGCCTTCACTAGCTGGCTTCGCCAATCAATATGGCAAAACCTTCTGGTCGTTAGACAGACAGGAATAGGACTGTTGCATTTCCTTTTTGCATGAGATGCACAGGCTGCAAGTGTCGTGCATCTGTTTCAGCTGTCCAAAGAAGGTAGCTTTCGGGTGAAGGCTGGTACAGACACCCTGGAGGCAAGAGGATTCTTCCCTGGTCAGCACTGAAGGTCAACTCAGGTTTCCACGCCCACAGAGTGATGTCTCATGTTCTACGAAGCCAGGACTTCTCCAGTCCTCACCTCCCACTAACCCAACTCAGGAAGCCATTGATCGGGTGATGCCCCTGTAGGCATTAATCGTTTGTGATTGTCTTTTGTGACCCTGAGAAGATTGTACTAGGTGGGCGGGGATTGGGGACTAAATAGAGTGGCAAAGGGATGGAGGGGTGATGAGTGTGGCGAGGGGAGGTGGGGGGGGCTTGGTCCCAGACTGTGTGTATCAGCCTCCCTACATTTGTACTGTGTTAGGGCCAGCATTCTGCAGTAGCAAGATGTGCCGACCCGTTTTGGGAAAAGACGAAATATGCAAAGTGCAGGTATCCTCCGACTGGAGAGTGCTTCCTTCGTGCTCCTGAACATGGCAGGTGTGTGCTGCCAGGCACCTCAGCGTGGAACAGATCTCTGCCCTTATGCTCTAGTGCATGCTGCCCGTTCTCCTCGGTGGTCTGGAATGAAGTGTTTTCTTCCACTGTCCTCAGTGTAGAACGTGTTCCTACTACAGTTGACCTCAGCCTGAAACCCGTGTCTTCCAGTCATTCTAATTGTCAAGTCCTGGCTGGCACTGCCTGCAATCCCTGTCCTTCTGCTGACTTCAGCACAGAGTGCACCTCGTGTATCTCTCCTTAGTCCTGAACGCCTCTGGCCCTGGTCTCCAGGGAAGAGAGTTCATGTATTCGGAGTGTCGTGAGCGTTGAAGGCACCCGATGTACCTCTCGTCAGGAAGGTAAATGTCCGGCGGATCCTCCTCTCTCAAGTATTCACCGTGTCTCCTCCTGCTCTGCAAGCAATACAGAAGTATCCCTGCCCTTCTGCGCATGTAGTGTACCTGCTCCAGCTCGCCTGAGCAAGGTGAGTCTCACTTTGCTTCTTTTTCTTCAGCATGCAATCTAATTTGTCCCCCCCGGTTGTGCCTGACTCAGGTCTCTTCCATTTCAGAACAAGCGATTGATCTTGGCAGTCCGCCTTCTCGGTGGTGGGATGGGCCCTCTCAAGCTCCTGGGCAGGATTTCTGTCTAACCGCCCCTGGCCCAGGATGAAGTCCTCGAGCAACAGAGCTATGTAGCACAGCGTGGGTCTCCTGGCGCCTTCTGCAACCTAGAAGGGCTATCCCTGATGTCCCCTCAGTCTGACAGGAATCCAAATGCTCATCCCCCTTCCCTGAGAGGGATGTTGATTTGTTATCTTGGAATAGTCTCTCAGATGCGTTGGGATGCACTGAGATGTAGGTGTTAACCTTGGGTTCTCTATGATGTACCAACTCGCCTTTCTCCCACAGTTCCTTGCTCAGATGGAATAATGCTTTTCCTAGCTCCACAACGTGGCCTGCAATCTTCTGAGGCTGTGTTGGGGAGGGAAAGTGATCCTCTCAGCACGGACTGAGTTTTAGGCCTGGATTGTTGGAAAGGCAAGCATGTGCTTGAGCAACGTGTAGCCTGAAAGCTGTGTCTTCCACTTGTGCTTGTCTCGCCATGCATTTGCTCAAGCAGTTCTTGGCAAGCAATGTTTGCATTGCAGCTGTCCCAGCTATTGTGGCTTTATGTAGCTGGGATCCCTCTTGTCAGGATGTCACCGCGGCCTGTGTTCCAGGCCGTTCCTGTTGTCGAGGCAAGTGTGTGTTGTTCACCATGGAGTATGGCCCATAGCGTGCTCCTAGAGCTGGAGTAGGCCAACTGCAGCTCTGCTGGGCTTGTATGTTGTGGAGCTGCTCCGGAAAGTACAGAGTGGGTGTTTGAAACTGTGTAGTGAGGGTCTTCCCCTCCCGAGATGTATGTTACACCTCCTTCACTAACAATACAATGCATGTCCCTGTGTTCAGTCAGTGAGCAAAGTGTATTTCTCAGCCTCAGGAAGCATGGAATGCACCTGGTGCAGTCCACTGGAGAAGATGGAGTTAAGGATGTGAGGCCCCCAGTGTTTCCTGCCTCTAATGGCAGCTTCTCAGGAAGGTAGGGCCCGCTGATCTAGGTTTTGACAGCTGGTGCCAGAATGCTGAGGGAGTTTCATCTGCAGTTTCCCATGTAGGAGCTGGAATTGGAGCTGGCTCAAGGGGTAGAGTGCTAGCCTTGAGGGAAACACCTCAGGGACAGCGCCCATGCCCTGAGTTCAAGTGGCAGGACTGACACCGACAACCAATCCAAAGGCAAACCTGAAGCAAAGCACGGATGGAGTAAGAATCAAGCATATCTACAAGCTGTGCCTCTTAAATATTGGCGGCTCTCCTTTTAAGAGATGAGGCCTTCACTAGCTGGCTTCGCCAATCAATATGGCAAAACCTTCTGGTCGTTAGACAGACAGGAATAGGACTGTTGCATTTCCTTTTTGCATGAGATGCACAGGCTGCAAGTGTCGTGCATCTGTTTCAGCTGTCCAAAGAAGGTAGCTTTCGGGTGAAGGCTGGTACAGACACCCTGGAGGCAAGAGGATTCTTCCCTGGTCAGCACTGAAGGTCAACTCAGGTTTCCATGCCCACAGAGTGATGTCTCATGTTCTACGAAGCCAGGACTTCTCCAGTCCTCAGCTCCCACAAACCCAACTCGGGAAGACATTGATCGGGTGATGCCCCTGTAGGCATTAATCGTTTGT
Organism: Perognathus longimembris pacificus; assembly: GCF_023159225.1. Lineage (NCBI taxonomy): Eukaryota > Metazoa > Chordata > Mammalia > Rodentia > Heteromyidae > Perognathus > Perognathus longimembris. The sequence goes on along the minus strand of NW_025958203.1, from coordinate 15,246 downwards.
GATTGTCTTTTGTGACCCTGAGAAGATTGTACTAGGTGGGCGGGGATTGGGGACTAAATAGAGTGGCAAAGGGATGGAGGGGTGATGAGGGTGGCGAGGGGAGGTGGGGGGGCTTGGTCCCAGACTGTGTGTATCAGCCTCCCTACATTTGTACTGTGTTAGGGCCAGCATTTCTGCAGTAGCAAGATGTGCCGACCCGTTTTGGGAAAAGACGAAATATGCAAAGTGCAGGTATCCTCCGACTGGAGAGTGCTTCCTTCGTGCTCCTGAACATGGCAGGTGTGTGCTGCCAGGCACCTCAGCGTGGAACAGATCTCTGCCCTTATGCTCTAGTGCATGCTGCCCGTTCTCCTCGGTGGTCTGGAATGAAGTGTTTTCTTCCACTGTCCTCAGTGTAGAACGTGTTCCTACTACAGTTGACCTCAGCCTGAAACCCGTGTCTTCCAGTCATTCTAATTGTCAAGTCCTGGCTGGCACTGCCTGCAATCCCTGTCCTTCTGCTGACTTCAGCACAGAGTGCACCTCGTGTATCTCTCCTTAGTCCTGAACGCCTCTGGCCCTGGTCTCCAGGAAGAGAGTTCATGTATTCGGAGTGTCGTGAGCGTTGAAGGCACCCGATGTACCTCTCGTCAGGAAGGTAAATGTCCGGCGGAGCCTCCTCTCTCAAGTATTCACCGTGTCTCCTCCTGCTCTGCAAGCAATACAGAAGTATCCTGCCCTTCTGCGCATGTAGTGTACCTGCTCCAGCTCGCCTGAGCAAGGTGAGTCTCACTTTGCTTCTTTTTCTTCAGCATGCAATCTAATTTGTCCCCCCCGGTTGTGCCTGACTCAGGTCTCTTCCATTTCAGAACAAGCGATTGATCTTGGCAGTCCGCCTTCTCGGTGGTGGGATGGGCCCTCTCAAGCTCCTGGGCAGGATTTCTGTCTAACCGCCCCTGGCCCAGGATGAAGTCCTCGAGCAACAGAGCTATGTAGCACAGCGTGGGTCTCCTGGCGCCTTCTGCAACCTAGAAGGGCTATCCCTGATGTCCCCTCAGTCTGACAGGAATCCAAATGCTCATCCCCTTCCCTGAGAGGGATGTTGATTTGTTATCTTGGAATAGTCTCTCAGATGCGTTGGGATGCACTGAGATGTAGGTGTTAACCTTGGGTTCTCTATGATGTACCAACTCGCCTTTCTCCCACAGTTCCTTGCTCAGATGGAATAATGCTTTTCCTAGCTCCACAACGTGGCCTGCAATCTTCTGAGGCTGTGTTGGGGAGGGAAAGTGATCCTCTCAGCACGGACTGAGTTTTAGGCCTGGATTGTTGGAAAGGCAAGCATGTGCTTGAGCAACGTGTAGCCTGAAAGCTGTGTCTTCCACTTGTGCTTGTCTCGCCATGCATTTGCTCAAGCAGTTCTTGGCAAGCAATGTTTGCATTGCAGCTGTCCCAGCTATTGTGGCTTTATGTAGCTGGGATCCCTCTTGTCAGGATGTCACCGCGGCCTGTGTTCCAGGCCGTTCCTGTTGTCGAGGCAAGTGTGTGTTGTTCACCATGGAGTATGGCCCATAGCGTGCTCCTAGAGCTGGAGTAGGCCAACTGCAGCTCTGCTGGGCTTGTATGTTGTGGAGCTGCTCCGGGAAAGTACAGAGTGGGTGTTTGAAACTGTGTAGTGAGGGTCTTCCCTCCCGAGATGTATGTTACCACCTCCTTCACTAACATACAATGTATGTCCCTGTGTTCAGTCAGTGAGCAAAGTGTATTTCTCAGCCTCAGGAAGCATGTAATGCACCTGGTGCAGTCCACTGGAGAAGATGGAGTTAAGGATGTGAGGCCCCATGTTTCCTGCCTCTAATGGCAGCTTCTCAGGAAGGTAGGGCCCGCTGATCTAGGTTTTGACAGCTGGTGCCAGAATGCTGAGGGAGTTTCATCTGCAGTTTCCCATGTAGGAGCTGGAATTGGAGCTGGCTCAAGGGGTAGAGTGCTAGCCTTGAGGGAAACACCTCAGGGACAGCGCCCATGCCCTGAGTTCCAGTGGCAGGACTGACACCGACAACCAATCCAAGGCAAACCTGAAGCAAAGCCCGGATGGAGTAAGAATCAAGCATATCTACAAGCTGTGCCTCTTAAATATTGGCGGCTCTCCTTTTAAGAGATGAGGCCTTCACTAGCTGGCTACGCCAATCAATATGGCAAAACCTTCTGGTCGTTAGACAGACAGGAATAGGACTGTTGCATTTCCTTTTTGCATGAGATGCACAGGCTGCAAGTGTCGTGCATCTGTTTCAGCTGTCCAAAGAAGGTAGCTTTCGGGTGAAGGCTGGTACAGACACCCTGGAGGCAAGAGGATTCTTGATTCTTCCCTGGTCAGCACTGAAGGTCAACTCAGGTTTTCATGCCCACAGAGTGATGTCTCATGTTCTACGAAGCCAGGACTTCTCCAGTCCTCACCTCCACTAACCCAACTCAGGAAGCCATTGATCGGGTGATGCCCTGTAGGCATTATCGTTTGTGATTGTCTTTTGTGACCCTGAGAAGATTGTACTAGGTGGGCGGGGATTGGGGACTAAATAGAGTGGCAAAGGGATGGAGGGGTGATGATGGGTGGCGAGGGGAGGCGGGGGGGGCTTGGTCCCAGACTGTGTGTATCAGCCTCCCTACATTTGTACTGTGTTAGGGCCAGCATTTCTGCAGTAGCAAGATGTGCCGACCCGTTTTGGGGAAAAGAGGAAATATGCAAAGTGCAGGTATCCTCCGACTGGAGAGTGCTTCCTTCGTGCTCCTGAACATGGCAGGTGTGTGCTGCCAGGCACCTCAGCGTGGAACAGGTCTCTGCCCTTATGCTCTAGTGCATGCTGCCCGTTCTCCTCGGTGGTGTGGAATGAAGTGTTTTCTTCCACTGTCCTCAGTGTAGAAACGTGTTCCTACTACAGTTGACCTCAGCCTGAAACCCGTGTCTTCCAGTCATTCTAATTGTCAAGTCCTGGCTGGCACTGCCTGCAATCCCTGTCCTTCTGCTGACTTCAGCACAGAGTGCACCTCGTGTATCTCTCCTTAGTCCTGAACGCCTCTGGCCCTGTCTCCAGGGAAGAGAGTTCATCTATTCGGAGTGTCGTGAGCGTTGAAGGCACCCGATGTACCTCTCGTCAGGAAGGTAAATGTCCGGCGGAGCCTCCTCTCTCAAGTATTCACCGTGTCTCCTCCTGCTCTGCAAGCAATACAGAAGTATCCCTGCCCTTCTGCGCATGTAGTGTACCTGCTCCAGCTCGCCTGAGCAAGGTGAGTCTCACTTTGCTTCTTTTTCTTCAGCATGCAATCTAATTGTCCCCCCCGGTTGTGCCTGACTCAGGTCTCTTCCATTTCAGAACAAGCGATTGATCTTGGCAGTCCGCCTTCTCGGTGGTGGGATTGGCCCTCTCAAGCTCCTGGGCAGGATTTCTGTCTAACCGCCCCTGGCCCAGGATGAAGTCCTCGAGCAACAGAGCTATGTAGCACAGCGTGGGTCTCCTGGCGCCTTCTGCAACCTAGAAGGGCTATCCCTGATGTCCCCTCAGTCTGACAGGAATCCAAATGCTCATCCCTTCCCTGAGAGGGATGTTGATTTGTTATCTTGGAATAGTCTCTCAGATGCGTTGGGATTGCACTGAGATGTAGGTGTTAACCTTGGGTTCTCTATGATGTACCAACTCGCCTTCTCCCACAGTCCTTGCTCAGATGGAATAATGCTTTTCCTAGCTCCACAACGTGGCCTGCAATCTTCTGAGGCTGTGTGGGGAGGGAAAGTGATCCTCTCAGCACGGACTGAGTTTTAGGCCTGGATTGTTGGAAAGGCAAGCATGTGCTTGAGCAACGTGTAGCCTGAAATCTGTGTCTTCCACTTGTGCTTGTCTCGCCATGCATTTGCTCAAGCAGTTCTTGGCAAGCAATGTTTGCATTGCAGCTGTCCCAGCTATTGTGGCTTTATGTAGCTGGGATCCCTCTTGTCAGGATGTCAGCGCGGCCTGTGTTCCAGGCCGTTCCTGTTGTCGAGGCAAGTGTGTGTTGTTCACCATGGAGTATGGCCCATAGCGTGCTCCTAGAGCTGGTGTAGGCCAACTGCAGCTCTGCTGGGCTTGTATGTTGTGGAGCTGCTCCGGGAAAGTACAGAGTGGGTGTTTGAAACTGTGTAGTGAGGGTCTTCCCCTCCGAGATGTATGTTACACCTCCTTCACTAACAATACAATGTATGTCCCTGTGTTCAGTCAGTGAGCAAAGTGTATTTCTCAGCCTCAGGAAGCATGTAATGCACCTGGTGCAGTCCACTGGAGAAGATGGAGTTAAGGATGTGAGGCCCCAGTGTTTCCTGCCTCTAATGGCAGCTTCTCAGGAAGGTAGGGCCCGCTGATCTAGGTTTTGACAGGCTGGTGCCAGAATGCAGAGGGAGTTTCATCTGCAGTTTCCCATGTAGGAGCTGGAATTGGAGCTGGCTCAAGGGGTAGAGTGCTAGCCTTGAGGGAAACACCTCAGGGACAGCGCCCATGCCCTGAGTTCCAGTGGCAGGACTGACACCGACAACCAATCCAAAGGCAAACCTGAAGCAAAGCCCGGATGGAGTAAGAATCAAGCATATCTACAAGCTGTGCCTCTTAAATATTGGCGGCTCTCCTTTTAAGAGATGAGGCCTTCACTAGCTGGCTTCGCCAATCATATGGCAAAACCTTCTGGTCGTTAGACAGACAGGAATAGGACTGTTGCATTTCCTTTTTGCATGAGATGCACAGGCTGCAAGTGTCGTGCATCTGTTTCAGCTGTCCAAAGAAGGTAGCTTTCGGGTGAAGGCTGGTACAGACACCCTGGAGGCAAGAGGATTCTTGATTCTTCCCTGGTCAGCACTGAAGGTCAACTCAGGTTTTCATGCCCACAGAGTGATGTCTCATGTTCTACGAAGCCAGGACTTCTCCAGTCCTCACCTCCCACTAACCCAACTCAGGAAGCCATTGATCGGGTGATGCCCCTGTAGGCATTAATCGTTTGTGATTGTCTTTTGTGACCCTGAGAAGATTGTACTAGGTGGGCGGGGATTGGGGACTAAATAGAGTGGCAAAGGGATGGAGGGGTGATGAGGGTGGCGAGCGGAGGCGGGGGGGGCTTGGTCCCAGACTGTGTGTATCAGCTCCCTACATTTGTACTGTGTTAGGGCCAGCATTTCTGCAGTAGCAAGATGTGCCGACCCGTTTTGGGAAAAGAGGAAATATGCAAAGTGCAGGTATCCTCCGACTGGAGAGTGCTTCCTTCGTGCTCCTGAACATGGCAGGTGTGTGCTGCCAGGCACCTCAGCGTGGAACAGGTCTCTGCCCTTATGCTCTAGTGCATGCTGCCCGTTCTCCTCGGTGGTGTGGAATGAAGTGTTTTCTTCCACTGTCCTCAGTGTAGAACGTGTTCCTACTACAGTTGACCTCAGCCTGAAACCCGTGTCTTCCAGTCATTCTAATTGTCAAGTCCTGGCTGGCACTGCCTGCAATCCCTGTCCTTCTGCTGACTTCAGCACAGAGTGCACCTTCGTGTATCTCTCCTTAGTCCTGAACGCCTCTGGCCCTGGTCTCCAGGGAAGAGAGTTCATCTATTCGGAGTGTCGTGAGCGTTGAAGGCACCCGATGTACCTCTCGTCATGGAAGGTAAATGTCCGGCGGAGCCTCCTCTCTCAAGTATTCACCGTGTCTCCTCCTGCTCTGCAAGCAATACAGAAGTATCCCTGCCCTTCTGCGCATGTAGTGTACCTGCTCCAGCTCGCCTGAGCAAGGTGAGTCTCACTTTGCTTCTTTTTCTTCAGCATGCAATCTAATTTGTCCCCCCGGTTGTGCCTGACTCAGGTCTCTTCCATTTCAGAACAAGCGATTGATCTTGGCAGTCCGCCTTCTCGGTGGTGGGATTGGCCCTCTCAAGCTCCTGGGCAGGATTTCTGTCTAACCGCCCCTGGCCCAGGATGAAGTCCTCGAGCAACAGAGCTATGTAGCACAGCGTGGGTCTCCTGGCGCTTCTGCAACCTAGAAGGGCTATCCCTGATGTCCCCTCAGTCTGACAGGAATCCAAATGCTCATCCCCTTCCCTGAGAGGGATGTTGATTTGTTATCTTGGAATAGTCTCTCAGATGCGTTGGGATGCACTGAGATGTAGGTGTTAACCTTGGGTTCTCTATGATGTACCAACTCGCCTTTCTCCCACAGTCCTTGCTCAGATGGAATAATGCTTTTCCTAGCTCCACAACGTGGCCTGCAATCTTCTGAGGCTGTGTTGGGGAGGGAAAGTGATCCTCTCAGCACGGACTGAGTTTTTAGGCCTGGATTGTTGGAAAGGCAAGCATGTGCTTGAGCAACGTGTAGCCTGTAATCTGTGTCTTCCACTTGTGCTTGTCTCGCCATGCATTTGCTCAAGCAGTTCTTGGCAAGCAATGTTTGCATTGCAGCTGTCCCAGCTATTGTGGCTTTATGTAGCTGGGATCCCTCTTGTCAGGATGTCAGCGCGGCCTGTGTTCCAGGCCGTTCCTGTTGTCGAGGCAAGTGTGTGTTGTTCACCATGGAGTATGGCCCATAGCGTGCTCCTAGAGCTGGAGTAGGCCAACTGCAGCTCTGCTGGGCTTGTATGTTGTGGAGCTGCTCCGGGAAAGTACAGAGTGGGTGTTTGAAAGCTGTGTAGTGAGGTCTTCCCCTCCCGAGATGTATGTTACACCTCCTTCACTAACAATACAATGTATGTCCCTGTGTTCAGTCAGTGAGCAAAGTGTATTTCTCAGCCTCAGGAAGCATGTAATGCACCTGGTGCAGTCCACTGGAGAAGATGGAGTTAAGGATGTGAGGCCCCCAGTGTTTCCTGCCTCTAATGGCAGCTTCTCAGGAAGGTAGGGCCCGCTGATCTAGGTTTTGACAGCTGGTGCCAGAATGCTGAGGGAGTTTCATCTGCAGTTTCCCATGTAGGAGCTGGAATTGGAGCTGGCTCAAGGGTAGAGTGCTAGCCTTGAGGGAAACACCTCAGGGACAGCGCCCATGCCCTGAGTTCCAGTGGCAGGACTGACACCGACAACCAATCCAAAGGCAAACCTGAAGCAAAGCCCGGATGGAGTAAGAATCAAGCATATCTACAAGCTGTGCCTCTTAAATATTGGCGGCTCTCCTTTTAAGAGATGAGGCCTTCACTAGCTGGCTTCGCCAATCAATATGGCAAAACCTTCTGGTCGTTGAGACAGACAGGAATAGGACTGTTGCATTTCCTTTTTGCATGAGATGCACAGGCTGCAAGTGTCGTGCATCTGTTTCAGCTGTCCAAAGAAGGTAGCTTTCGGGTGAAGGCTGGTACAGACACCCTGGAGGCAAGAGGATTCTTCCCTGGTCAGCACTGAAGGTCAACTCAGGTTTTCATGCCCCACAGAGTGATGTCTCATGTTCTACGAGGCCAGGACTTCTCCAGTCCTCACCTCCCACTAACCCAACTCAGGAAGCCATTGATCGGGTGATGCCCCTGTAGGCATTAATCGTTTGTGATTGTCTTTTGTGACCCTGAGAAGATTGTACTAGGTGGGCGGGGATGGGGACTAAATAGAGTGGCAAAGGGATGGAGGGGTGATGAGGGTGGCGAGGGGAGGCGGGGGGGCTTGGTCCCAGACTGTGTGTATCAGCCTCCCTACATTTGTACTGTGTTAGGGCCAGCATTTCTGCAGTAGCAAGATGTGCCGACCCGTTTTGGAAAAGAGGAAATATGCAAAGTGCAGGTATCCTCCGACTGGAGAGTGCTTCCTTCGTGCTCCTGAACATGGCAGGTGTGTGCTGCCAGGCACCTCAGCGTGGAACAGATCTCTGCCCTTATGCTCTAGTGCATGCTGCCCGTTCTCCTCGGTGGTGTGGAATGAAGTGTTTTCTTCCACTGTCCTCAGTGTAGAACGTGTTCCTACTACAGTTGACCTCAGCCTGAAACCCGTGTCTTCCAGTCATTCTAATTGTCAAGTCCTGGCTGGCACTGCCTGCAATCCCTGTCCTTCTGCTGACTTCAGCACAGAGTGCACCTCCTTAGTCCTGAAAGCCTCTGGCCCTGGTCTCCAGGGAAGAGAGTTCATCTATTCGGAGTGTCGTGAGCGTTGAAGGCACCCGATGTACCTCTCGTCAGGAAGGTAAATGTCCGGCGGAGCCTCCTCTCTCAAGTATTCACCGTGTCTCCTCCTGCTCTGCAAGCAATACAGAAGTTATCCTGCCCTTCTGCGCATGTAGTGTACCTGCTCCAGCTCGCCTGAGCAAGGTGAGTCCTCACTTTGCTTCTTTTTCTTCAGCATGCAATCTAATTTGTCCCCCCGGTTGTGCCTGACTCAGGTCTCTTCCATTCAGAACAAGCGATTGATCTTGGCAGTCCGCCTTCTCGGTGGTGGGATTGGCCCTCTCAAGCTCCTGGGCAGGATTTCTGTCTAACCGCCCCTGGCCCAGGATGAAGTCCTCGAGCAACAGAGCTATGTAGCACAGCGTGGGTCTCCTGGCGCCTTCTGCAACCTAGAAGGCTATCCCTGATGTCCCCTCAGTCTGACAGGAATCCAAATGCTCATCCCCTTCCCTGAGAGGGATGTTGATTTGTTATCTTGGAATAGTCTCTCAGATGCGTTGGGATGCACTGTGATGTAGGTGTTAACCTTGGGTTTCTCTATGATGTACCAACTCGCCTTTCTCCCACAGTTCCTTGCTCAGATGGAATAATGCTTTTCCTAGCTCCACAACGTGGCCTGCAATCTTCTGAGGCTGTGTTGGGGAGGGAAAGTGATCCTCTCAGCACGGACTGAGTTTTAGGCCTGGATTGTTGGAAAGGCAAGCATGTGCTTGAGCAACGTGTAGCCTGAAATCTGTGTCTTCCACTTGTGCTTGTCTCGCCATGCATTTGCTCAAGCAGTTCTTGGCAAGCAATGTTTGCATTGCAGCTGTCCCAGCTATTGTGGCTTTATGTAGCTGGGATCCCTCTTGTCAGGATGTCAGCGCGGCCTGTGTTCCAGGCCGTTCCTGTTGTCGAGGCAAGTGTGTGTTGTTCACCATGGAGTATGGCCCATAGCGTGCTCCTAGAGCTGGAGTAGGCCAACTGCAGCTCTGCTGGGCTTGTATGTTGTGGAGCTGCTCCGGGAAAGTACAGAGTGGGTGTTTGAAACTGTGTAGTGAGGGTCTTCCCCTCCCGAGATGTATGTTACACCTCCTTCACTAACAATACAATGTATGTCCCTGTGTTCAGTCAGTGAGCAAAGTGTATTTCTCAGCCTCAGGAAGCATGTAATGCACCTGGTGCAGTCCACTGGAGAAGATGGAGTTAAGGATGTGAGGCCCCAGTGTTTCCTGCCTCTAATGGCAGCTTCTCAGGAAGGTAGGGCCCGCTGATCTAGGTTTTGACAGCTGGTGCCAGAATGCTGAGGGAGTTTCATCTGCAGTTTCCCATGTAGGAGCTGGAATTGGAGCTGGCTCAAGGGGTAGAGTGCTAGCCTTGAGGGAAACACCTCAGGGACAGCGCCCATGCCCCTGAGTTCCAGTGGCAGGACTGACACCGACAACCAATCCAAAGGCAAACCTGAAGCAAAGCCCGGATGGAGTAAGAATCAAGCATATCTACAAGCTGTGCCTCTTAAATATTGGCGGCTCTCCTTTTAAGAGATGAGGCCTTCACTAGCTGGCTTCGCCAATCAATATGGCAAAACCTTCTGGTCGTTAGACAGACAGGAATAGGACTGTTGCATTTCCTTTTTGCATGAGATGCCACAGGCTGCAAGTGTCGTGCATCTGTTTCAGCTGTCCAAAGAAGTAGCTTTCGGGTGAAGGCTGGTACAGACACCCTGGAGGCAAGAGGATTCTTCCTGGTCAGCACTGAGGTCAACTCAGGTTTTCATGCCCACAGAGTGATGTCTCATGTTCTACGAGGCCAGGACTTCTCCAGTCCTCACCTCCACTAACCCAACTCAGGAAGCCATTGATCGGGTGATGCCCCTGTAGGCATTAATCGTTTGTGATTGTCTTTTGTGACCCTGAGAAGATTGTACTAGGTGGGCGGGGATTGGGGACTAAATAGAGTGGCAAAGGGATGGAGGGGTGATGAGGGTGGCGAGGGGAGGCCGGGGGGCTTGGTCCCCAGACTGTGTGTATCAGCCTCCCTACATTTGTACTGTGTTAGGGCCAGCATTTCTGCAGTAGCAAGATGTGCCGACCCGTTTTGGGGAAAAGAGGAAATATGCAAAGTGCAGGTATCCTCCGACTGGAGAGTGCTTCCTTCGTGCTCCTGAACATGGCAGGTGTGTGCTGCCAGGCACCTCAGCGTGGAACAGATCTCTGCCCTTATGCTCTAGTGCATGCTGCCCGTTCTCCTCGGTGGTGTGGAATGAAGTGTTTTCTTCCACTGTCCTCAGTGTAGAACGTGTTCCTACTACAGTTGACCTCAGCCTGAAACCCGTGTCTTCCAGTCATTCTAATTGTCAAGTCCTGGCTGGCACTGCCTGCAATCCCTGTCCTTCTGCTGACTTCAGCACAGAGTGCACCTCCTTAGTCCTGAAAGCCTCTGGCCCTGGTCTCCAGGAAGAGAGTTCATCTATTCGGAGTGTCGTGAGCGTTGAAGGCACCCGATGTACCTCTCGTCAGGAAGGTAAATGTCCGGCGGAGCCTCCTCTCTCAAGTATTCACCGTGTCTCCTCCTGCTCTGCAAGCAATACAGAAGTATCCCTGCCCTTCTGCGCATGTAGTGTACCTGCTCCAGCTCGCCTGAGCAAGGTGAGTCTCACTTTGCTTCTTTTTCTTCAGCATGCAATCTAATTTGTCCCCCCCGGTTGTGCCTGACTCAGGTCTCTTCCATTCAGAACAAGCGATTGATCTTGGCAGTCCGCCTTCTCGGTGGTGGGATTGGCCCTCTCAAGCTCCTGGGCAGGATTTCTGTCTAACCGCCCCTGGCCCCAGGAAGAAGTCCTCGAGCAACAGAGCTATGTAGCACAGCGTGGGTCTCCTGGCGCCTTCTGCAACCTAGAAGGGCTATCCCTGATGTCCCCTCAGTCTGACAGGAATCCAAATGCTCATCCCCTTCCTGAGAGGGATGTTGATTTGTTATCTTGGAATAGTCTCTCAGATGCGTTGGGATGCACTGAGATGTAGGTGTTAACCTTGGGTTCTCTATGATGTACCAACTCGCCTTTCTCCACAGTTCCTTGCTCAGATGGAATAATGCTTTTCCTAGCTCCACAACGTGGCCTGCAATATTCTGAGGCTGTGTTTGGGGAGGGAAAGTGATCCTCTCAGCACGGACTGAGTTTTAGGCCTGGATTGTTGGAAAGGCAAGCATGTGCTTGAGCAACGTGTAGCCTGAAATCTGTGTCTTCCACTTGTGCTTGTCTCGCCATGCATTTGCTCAAGCAGTTCTTGGCAAGCAATGTTTGCATTGCAGCTGTCCCAGGCTATTGTGGCTTTATGTAGCTGGGATCCCTCTTGTCAGGATGTTCAGCGCGGCCTGTGGTTCCAGGCCGTTCCTGTTGTCGAGGCAAGTGTGTGTTGTTCACCATGGAGTATGGCCCATAGCGTGCTCCTAGAGCTGGAGTAGGCCAACTGCAGCTCTGCTGGGCTTGTATGTTGTGGAGCTGCTCCGGGAAAGTACAGAGTGGGTGTTTGAAACTGTGTAGTGAGGGTCTTCCCCTCCCGAGATGTATGTTTACACCTCCTTCACTAACAATACAATGTATGTCCCTGTGTTCAGTCAGTGAGCAAAGTGTATTTCTCAGCCTCAGGAAGCATGTAATGCACCTGGTGCAGTCCACTGGAGAAGATGGAGTTAAGGATGTGAGGCCCCCAGTGTTTCCTGCCTCTAATGGCAGCTTCTCAGGAAGGTAGGGCCCGCTGATCTAGGTTTTGACAGCTGGTGCCAGAATGCTGAGGGAGTTTCATCTGCAGTTTCCCATGTAGGAGCTGGAATTGGAGCTGGCTCAAGGGGTAGAGTGCTAGCCTTGAGGGAAACACCTCAGGGACAGCGCCCATGCCCTGAGTTCCAGTGGCAGGACTGACACCGACAACCAATCCAAAGGCAAACCTGAAGCAAAGCCCGGATGAGTAAGAATCAAGCATATCTACAAGCTGTGCCTCTTAAATATTGGCGGCTCTCCTTTTAAGAGATGAGGCCTTCACTAGCTGGCTTCGCCAATCAATATGGCAAAACCTTCTGGTCGTTAGACAGACAGGAATAGGACTGTTGCATTTCCTTTTTGCATGAGATGCACAGGCTGCAAGTGTCGTGCATCTGTTTCAGCTGTCCAAAGAAGGTAGCTTTCGGGTGAAGGCTGGTACAGACACCCTGGAGGCAAGAGGATTCTTCCTGGTCAGCACTGAAGGTCAACTCAGGTTTTCATGCCCACAGAGTGATGTCTCATGTTCTACGAGGCCAGGACTTCTCCAGTCCTCACCTCCACTAACCCAACTCAGGAAGCCATTGATCGGGTGATGCCCCTGTAGGCATTAATCGTTTGTGATTGTCTTTTGTGACCCTGAGAAGATTGTACTAGGTGGGCGGGATTGGGGACTAAATAGAGTGGCAAAGGGATGGAGGGGTGATGAGGGTGGCGAGGGGAGGCGGGGGGGCTTGGTCCCAGACTGTGTTGTATCAGCCTCCCTACATTTGTACTGTGTTAGGGCCAGCATTTCTGCAGTAGCAAGATGTGCCGACCGTTTTGGAAAAGAGGAAATATGCAAAGTGCAGGTATCCTCCGACTGGAGAGTGCTTCCTTCGTGCTCCTGAACATGGCAGGTGTGTGCTGCCAGGCACCTCAGCGTGGAACAGATCTCTGCCCTTATGCTCTAGTGCATGCTGCCCGTTCTCCTCGGTGGTCTGGAATGAAGTGTTTTCTTCCACTGTCCTCAGTGTAGAACGTGTTCCTACTACAGTTGACCTCAGCCTGAAACCCGTGTCTTCCAGTCATTCTAATTGTCAAGTCCTGGCTGGCACTGCCTGCAATCCCTGTCCTTCTGCTGACTTCAGCACAGAGTGCACCTCCTTAGTCCTGAAAGCCTCTGGCCCTGGTCTCCAGGGAAGAGAGTTCATCTATTCGGAGTGTCGTGAGCGTTGAAGGCACCCGATGTACTCTCGTCAGGAAGGTAAATGTCCGGCGGAGCTCCTCTCTCAAGTATTCACCGTGTCTCCTCCTGCTCTGCAAGCAATACAGAAGTATCCCTGCCCTTCTGCGCATGTAGTGTACCTGCTCCAGCTCGCCTGAGCAAGGTGAGTCTCACTTTGCTTCTTTTTCTTCAGCATGCAATCTAATTTGTCCCCCCCGGTTGTGCCTGACTCAGGTCTCTTCCATTTCAGAACAAGCGATTGATCTTGGCAGTCCGCCTTCTCGGTGGTGGGGATTGGCCCTCTCAAGCTCCTGGGCAGGATTTCTGTCTAACCGCCCCTGGCCCAGGATGAAGTCCTCGAGCAACAGAGCTATGTAGCACAGCGTGGGTCTCCTGGCGCCTTCTGCAACCTAGAAGGGCTATCCCTGATGTCCCCTCAGTCTGACAGGAATCCAAATGCTCATCCCTTCCCTGAGAGGGATGTTGATTTGTTATCTTGGAATAGTCTCTCAGATGCGTTGGGATGCACTGAGATGTAGGTGTTAACATTGGGTTCTCTATGATGTACCAACTCGCCTTTCTCCCACAGTTCCTTGCTCAGATGGAATAATGCTTTTCCTAGCTCCACAACGTGGCCTGCAATCTTCTGAGGCTGTGTTGGGGAGGGAAAGTGATCCTCTCAGCACGGACTGAGTTTTAGGCCTGGATTGGTGGAAAGGCAAGCATGTGCTTGAGCAACGTGTAGCCTGAAATCTGTGTCTTCCACTTGTGCTTGTCTCGCCATGCATTTGCTCAAGCAGTTCTTGGCAAGCAATGTTTGCATTGCAGCTGTCCCAGCTATTGTGGCTTTATGTAGCTGGGATCCCTCTTGTCAGGATGTCAGCGCGGCCTGTGTTCAGGCCGTTCCTGTTGTCGAGGCAAGTGTGTGTTGTTCACCATGCAGTATGGCCCATAGCGTGCTCCTAGAGCTGGAGTAGGCCAACTGCAGCTCTGCTGGGCTTGTATGTTGTGGAGCTGCTCCGGGAAAGTACAGAGTGGGTGTTTGAAACTGTGTAGTGAGGGTCTTCCCCTCCCGAGATGTATGTTACACCTCCTTCACTAACAATACAATGTATGTCCCTGTGTTCAGTCAGTGAGCAAAGTGTATTTCTCAGCCTCAGGAAGCATGTAATGCACCTGGTGCAGTCCACTGGAGAAGATGAGTTAAGGATGTGAGGCCCCCAGTGTTTCCTGCCTCTAATGCAGCTTCTCAGGAAGGTAGGGCCGCTGATCTAGGTTTTGACAGCTGGTGCTAGAATGCTGAGGGAGTTTCATCTGCAGTTTCCCATGTAGGAGCTGGAATTGGAGCTGGCTCAAGGGGTAGAGTGCTAGCCTTGAGGGAAACACCTCAGGACAGCGCCCATGCCCTGAGTTCAAGTGGCAGGACTGACACCGACAACCAACCCAAAGGCAAACCTGAAGCAAAGCACGGATGGAGTAAGAATCAAGCATATCTACAAGCTGTGCCTCTTAAATATTGGCGGCTCTCCTTTTAAGAGATGAGGCCTTCACTAGCTGGCTTCGCCAATCAATATGGCAAACCTTCTGGTCGTTAGACAGACAGGAATAGGACTGTTGCATTTCCTTTTTGCATGAGATGCACAGGCTGCAAGTGTCGTGCATCTGTTTCAGCTGTCAAAGAAGGTAGCTTTCGGGTGAAGGGCTGGTACAGACACCCTGGAGGCAAGAGGATTCTTCCCTGGTCAGTACTGAAGGTCAACTCAGGTTTTCATGCCCACAGAGTGATGTCTCATGTTCTACGAAGCCAGGATTCTCCAGTCCTCACCTCCCACTAACCCAACTCAGGAAGCCATTGATCGGGTGATGCCCCTGTAGGCATTAATCGTTTGTGATTGTCTTTTGTGACCCTGAGAAGATTGTACTAGGTGGGCGGGGATTGGGGACTAAATAGAGTGGCAAAGGGATGGAGGGGTGATGAGGGTGGCGAGGGGAGGCGGGGGGGCTTGGTCCCAGACTGTGTGTATCAGCCTCCCTACATTTGTACTGTGTTAGGGCCAGCATTTCTGCAGTAGCAAGATGTGCCGACCCGTTTTGGGAAAAGACGAAATATGCAAAGTGCAGGTATCCTCCGACTGGAGAGTGCTTCCTTCGTGCTCCTGAACATGGCAGGTGTGTGCTGCCAGGCACTCAGCGTGGGAAC
>NW_025958202.1:0-31251 GCF_023159225.1 Perognathus longimembris pacificus | reverse complement strand
CAGGAGCAAACACAAGCAGCGCAGCTTGATGCGTAGTAAAAAAAATAATAAATAGACAACTGGTCGACCTCATTAGAAATAGAAACCAAAAGATTAGATAGACAAACAAACAAACACACAAATGTGGAGAGAAGGGCAGTGCACGCAGGAGCAAAGGTAAACAGCAGACAGACCTGAATCCTTATCTTTACAAGGTCGACCTCAGAACTTTGTTCAGTTTGTCTCAGTGACGGATAATGGAAGGAAGGGCAGGCAACTGGTCGACTTCATTTAAATAAACAAATAAAAAATAAGATAAACTCTCAGGAATAGATAAAAAATAACAAAAAAATTGTAAAGTGGAGGAAAGCGAGAGAGCGGCGAATGCACTCAAGCAAACACAAACAGCACAGCACGATGCGTATTTTTTTTTAAAATTGACAAAATAAATCAAAAAATAAATCAAAAATACAAATAAGTGGAAAAGGCGAGAGTGCGCGAGCACACAGGAGCAAAGACAAGCAGCGCAGCTTGATGCGTAGTAAAAAAAAATAATAAATAGACAACTGGTCGACCTCATTAGAAATAAAAACCCAAAAGATTAGATAGACAAACAAACAAACACATAAATGTGAGAGAAGGGCAGTGCGCGCAGGAGCAAAGGTAAACAGCAGACAGACTGAATCCTTATCTTTACAAGGTCGACCTCAGAACTTTGTTCAGTTTGTCTCGGTGACGGATAATGGAAGGAAGGGCAGGCAACTGGTCGACTTCATTAAATAAACAAATAAAAAATAAGATAAACTCTCAGGAATAGATAATAATAACAAAAAAAATGTAAAGTGGAGAAAGCGAGAGCGCGCGAATGCACTCAAGCAAACACAAACAGCACAGCACGATGCGTATTTTTTTTTAAATTGACAAAATAAATAAAAAATAAATCAAAAATAAAAATAAGTGGAAAAGGCGAGAGTGCACGAGCACACAGGAGCAAAGACAAGCAGCGCAGCTTGATGCGTAGTAAAAAAATAATAAATAGGGCTGGGGATATAGCCTAGTGGCAAGAGTGCCTGCCTCGGATATATGAGGCCCTAGGTTCGATTCCCAGCACCACATATACAGAAAACGGCCAGAAGCGGCGCTGTGGCTCAAGTGGCAGAGTGCTAGCCTTGAGCCAAAAGAAGCCAGGGACAGTGCTCAGGCCCTGAGTCCAAGGCACAGGACTGGCCAAAAAAAAAAAAATAATAATAATAAATAGACAACTGGTCGACCTCATTAGAAATAAAAACCCAAAAGATTAGATAGACAAACAAACAAACACATAAATGTGGAGAGAAGGGCAGTGCGCGCAGGAGCAAAGGTAAACAGCAGACAGACCTGAATCCTTATCTTTACAAGGTCGACCTCAGAACTTTCTTCAGTTTGTCTCGGTGACGGATAATGGAAGGAAGGGCAGGCAACTGGTCGACTTCATTTAAATAAACAAATAAAAAATAAGATAAACTCTCAGGAATAGATAAATAATAACAAGAAATTGTAAAGTGGAGAAAGCGAGAGCGCGCGAATGCACTCAAGCAAACACAAACAGCACAGCACGAAGCGTATTTTTTTATAAATTGACAAAATAAAACAAAAATAAATCAAAAATAAAAATAAGTGGAAAAGGCGAGAGTGTGCGAGCACACAGGAGCAAAGACAAGCAGCGCAGCTTGATGCGTAGTAAAAAAAATAATAATAGACAACTGGTCGACCTCATTAGAAATAAAAGCCCAAAGATTAGATAGACAAACAAACAAACACATAAATGTGGAGAGAAGGGCAGTGCGCGCAGGAGCAAAGGTATACAGCAGACAGACCTGAATCCTTATCTTTACAAGGTCGACCTCAGAACTTTGTTCAGTTTGTCTCGGTGACGGATAATGGAAGGAAGGGCAGGCAACTGGTCGACTTCATTTAAATAAACAAATAAAAATAAGATAAACTCTCAGGAATAGATAAATAATAACAAAAAAATTGTAAAGTGGAGAAAGCGAGAGCGCGTGAATGCACTCAAGAAAACACAAACAGCACAGCACGATGCGTATTTTTTTTAAATTGACAAAATCAATCAAAAATAAATCAAAAATAAAAATAAGTGGAAAAGGTGAGAGTGCGCGAGCACACAGGAGCAAAGACAAGCAGCGCAGCTTGATGCGTAGTAAAAAAAATAATAAATAGACAACTGGTCGACCTCATTAGAAATAAAAACCCAAAAGATTAGATAGACAAACAAACAAACACATAACTGTGGAGAGAAGGGCAGTGCGCGCAGGAGCAAAGGTAAACAGCAGACAGACCTGAATCCTTATCATTACAAGGTCGACCTCAGAACTTTGTTCAGTTTGTCTCGGTGACGGATAATGGAAGGAAGGGCAGGCAACTGGTCGACTTCATTTAAATAAACAAATAAAAAATAAGATAAACTCTCAGGAATAGATAAATAATAACAAAATATTGTAAAGTGGAGAAAGCGAGGAGCGCGCGAATGCACTCAAGCAAACACAAACAGCACAGCACGATGCGAATTTTTTTTTAAAATTGACAAAATAAATCAAAAATAAATCAAAAATAAAAATAAGTGGAAAAGGCGAGAGTGCGCGAGCACACAGGAGCAAAGACAAGCAGCGCAGCTTGATGCGTAGTAAAAAAAATAATAAATAGACAACTGGTCGACCTCATTAGAAATAAAAACCCAAAAGATTAGATAGACAAATAAACAAACACATAAATGTGGAGAGAAGGGCAGTGCGCGCAGGAGCAAAGGTAAACAGCAGACAGACCTGAATCCTTATCTTTACAAGGTCGACCTCAGAACTTTGTTCAGTTTGTCTCGGTGACGGATAATGGAAGTAAGGGCAGGCAACTGGTCGACTTCATTTAAATAAACAAATAAAAAATAAAATAAACTCTCAGGAATAGATAAATAATAACAAAAACATTGTAAAGTGGAGAAAGCGAGAGCGCGCGAATGCACTCAAGCAAACACAAACAGCACAGCAAGATGCGTATTTTTTTTTTAAATTGACAAAATAAATCAAAAATAAATCAAAAATAAAAATAAGTGGAAAAGGCGAGAGTGCGCGAGCACACAGGAGCAAAGACAAGCAGCGCAGCTTGATGCGTAGTAAAAAAAATAATAAATAGACAACTGGTCGACCTCATTAGAAATAAAAACCCAAAAGATTAGATAGACAAAAAAACAAACACATAAATGTGGAGAGAAGGGCAGTGCGGGCAGGAGCAAAGGTAAACAGCAGACAGACCTGAATCCTTATCTTTACAAGGTCGACCTCAGAACTTTGTTCAGTTTGTCTCGGTGACAGATAATGGAAGGAAGGGCAGGCAACTGGTCGACTTCATTTAAATAAACAAATAAAAAATAAGATAAACTCTCAGGAATAGATAAATAATAACAAAAAAATTGTAAAGTGGAGAAAGCGAGAGCGCGCGAATGCACTCAAGCAAACACAAACAACACAGCACGATGCGTATTTTTTTTAAAATTGACAAAATAAATTAAAAATAAATCAAAAATAAAAATAAGTGGAAAAGGCGAGAGTGCGCGAGCACACAGGAGCAAAGACAAGCAGCGCAGCATGATGCGTAGTAAAAAAAAATAAGAAATAGACAACTGGTCGACCTCATTAGAAATAAAAACCCAAAAGATTAGATAGACAAACAAACAAACACATAAATGTGGAGAGAAGGGCAGTGCGCGCAGGAGCAAAGGTAAACAGCAGACAGACCTGAATCCTAATCTTTACAAGGTCGACCTCAGAACTTTGTTCAGTTTGTCTCGGTGACGGATAATGGAAGGAAGGGCAGGCAACTGGTCGACTTCATTTAAATAAACAAATAAAAAATAAGATAAACTCTCAGGAATAGATAAATAATAACAAAAAAATTTAAAGTGGAGAAAGAGAGAGCGCGCGAATGCACTCAAGCAAACACAAACAGCACAGCACGATGCGTATTTTTTTTAAAATTGACAAAATAAATCAAAAATAAATCAAAAATAAAAATAAGTGGAAAAGGCGAGAGTGTGCGAGCACACAGGAGCAAAGACAAGCAGCGCAGCTTGATGCGTAGTAAAAAAAAATATAAATAGAAAACTGGTCGACCTCATTAGAAATAAAAACCCAAAAGATTAGATAGACAAACAAACAAACACATATATGTGGAGAGAAGGGCAGTGGGCGCAGGACCAAAGGTAAACAGCAGACAGACCTGAATCCTTATGTTTACAAGGTCGACCTCAGAACTTTGTTCAGTTTGTCTCGGTGACGGATAATGGAAGGAAGGGCAGGCAACTGGTCGACTTCATTTAATAAACAAATAAAAAATAAGATAAACTCTCTGGAATAGATAAATAATAACAAAAAAATTGTAAAGTGGAGAAAGCGAGAGCGCGCGAATGCACTCAAGCAAACACAAACAGCACAGCACGATGCGTATTTTTTTTAAATTGACAAAATAAATCAAAAATAAATCAAAAATACAAATAAGTGGAAAAGGCGAGAGTGCGCGAGCACACAGGAGCAAAGACAAGCAGCGCAGCTTGATGCGTAGTAAAAAAAATAATAAATAGACAACTGGTCGACCTCATTAGAAATAAAAACCCAAAAGATTAGATAGACAAACAAACAAACACATAAATGTGGAGAGAAGGGCAGTGCGCGCAGGAGCAAAGGTAAACAGCAGACAGACC
This sequence comes from Perognathus longimembris pacificus, assembly GCF_023159225.1. Lineage (NCBI taxonomy): Eukaryota > Metazoa > Chordata > Mammalia > Rodentia > Heteromyidae > Perognathus > Perognathus longimembris. The sequence goes on along the minus strand of NW_025958202.1, from coordinate 26,525 downwards.
TGAATCCTAATCTTTACAAGGTCGACCTCAGAACTTTGTTCAGTTTGTCTCGGTGACGGATAATGGAAGGAAGGGCAGGCAACTGGTCGACTTCATTTAAATAAACAAATAAAAAATAAGATAAACTCTCAGGAATAGATAAATAATAACAAAATATTGTAAAGTGGAGAAAGCGAGAGCGCGCGAATGCACTCAAGCAAACACAAACAGCACAGCACGATGCGAATTTTTTTTTAAATTTGACAAAATAAATAAAAAATAAATCAAAAATAAAAATAAGTGGAAAAGGCGAGAGTGCGCGAGCACACAGGAGCAAAGACAAGCAGCGCAGCTTGATGCGTAGTAAAAAAAATAATAAATAGACAACTGGTCGACCTCATTAGAAATAAAAACCCAAAAGATTAGATAGACAAATAAACAAACACATAAATGTGGAGAGAAGGGCAGTGCGCGCAGGAGCAAAGGTAAACAGCAGACAGACCTGAATCCTTATCTTTACAAGGTCGACCTCAGAACTTTGTTCAGTTTGTCTCGGTGACGGATAATGGAAGTAAGGGCAGGCAACTGGTCGACTTCATTTAAATAAACAAATAAAAAATAAGATAAACTCTCAGGAATAGATAAACAATAACAAAAACATTGTAAAGTGGAGAAAGCGAGAGCGCGCGAATGCACTCAAGCAAACACAAACAGCACAGCACGATGCGTATTTTTTTTTAAAATTGACAAAATAAATCAAAAATAAATCAAAAATAAAAATAAGTGGAAAAGGCGAGAGTGCGCGAGCACACAGGAGCAAAGACAAGCAGCGCAGCTTGATGCGTAGTAAAAAAAATAATAAATAGACAACTGGTCGACCTCATTAGAAATAAAAACCCAAAAGATTAGATAGACAATCAAACAAACACATAAATGTGGAGAGAAGGGCAGTGCGCGCAGGAGCAAAGGTAAACAGTAGACAGACCTGAATCCTTATCTTTACAAGGTCGACCTCAGAACTTTGTTCAGTTTGTCTCGGTGACGGATAATGGAAGGAAGGGCAGGCAACTGGTCGACTTCATTTAAATAAACAAATAAAAAATAAGATAAACTCTCAGGAGTAGATAAATAATAACAAAAAATTGTAAAGTGGAGAAAGCGAGAGCGCGCGAATGCACTCAAGCAAACACAAACAGCACAGCACGATGCGTATTTTTTTTTAAATTGACAAAATAAATCAAAAATAAATCAAAAATAAAAATAAGTGGAAAAGGCGAGAGTGCGCGAGCACACAGGAGCAAAGACAAGCAGCGCAGCTTGATGCGTAGTAAAAAAAATAATAAATAGACAACTGGTCGACCTCATTAGAAATAAAAACCCAAAAGATTAGATAGACAAACAAACAAACACATAAATGTGGAGAGAAGGGCAGTGCTCGCAGGATCAAACGTAAACAGCAGACAGACCTGAATCCTTATGTTTACAAGGTCGACCTCAGAACTTTGTTCAGTTTGTCTCGGTGACGGATAATGGAAGGAAGGGCAGGCAACTGGTCGACTTCATTTAAATAAACAAATAAAAAATAAGATAAACTCTCAGGAATAGATAAATAATAACAAAAAATTGTAAAGTGGAGAAAGCGAGAGCGCGCGAATGCACTCAAGCAAACACAAACAGCACAGCACGATGCGTATTTTTTTTTAAATTGACAAAATAAATCAAAAATAAATCAAAAATAAAAATAAGTGGAAAAGGCGAGAGTGCGCGAGCACACAGGAGAAAAGACAAGCAGCGCAGCTTGATGCGTAGTAAAAAAAATAATAAATAGACAACTGGTCGACCTCATTAGAAATAAAAACCCAAAAGATTAGATAGACAAACAAACAAACACATAAATGTGGAGAGAAGGGCAGTGCGGGCAGGAGCAAAGGTAAACAGCAGACAGACCTGAATCCTTATCTTTACAAGGTTGACCTCAGAACTTTGTTCAGTTTGTCTCGGTGACGGATAATGGAAGGAAGGGCAGGCAACTGGTCGACTTCATTTAAATAAACAAATAAAAAATAAGATAAACTCTCAGGAATAGATAAATAATAAAAAAATTGTAAAGTGGAGAAAGCAAGAGCGCGCGAATGCACTCAAGCAAACACAAACAGCACAGCACGATGCGTATTTTTTTTAAAATTGACAAAATAAATCAAAAATAAATCAAAAATAAAAATAAGTGGAAAAGGCGAGAGTGCGCGAGCACACAGGAGCAAAGACAAGCAGCGCAGCTTGATGAGTAGTAAAAAAAATAATAAATAGACAACTGGTCGACCTCATTAGAAATAAAAACCCAAAAGATTAGATAGACAAACAAACAAACACATAAATGTGGAGAGAAGGGCAGTGCGTGCAGTAGCAAAGGTAAACAGTAGACAGACCTGAATCCTTATCTTTACAAGGTCGACCTCAGAACTTTGTTCAGTTTGTCTCGGTGACGGATAATGGAAGGAAGGGCAGGCAACTGGTCGACTTCATTTAAATAAACAAATAAAAAATAAGATAAACTCTGAGGAGTAGATAAATAATAACAAAAAATTGTAAAGTGGAGAAAGCGAGAGCGCGCGAATGCAATCAAGCAAACACAAACAGCACAGCACGATGCGTATTTTTTTTTAAAATTGACAAAATAAATCAAAAATAAATCAAAAATAAAAATAAGTGGAAAAGGCGATAGTGCGCGAGCACACAGGAGCAAAGACAAGCAGCGCAGCTTGATGCGTAGTAAAAAAAATAATAAATAGACAACTGGTCGACCTCATTAGAAATAAAAACCCAAAAGATTAGATAGACAAACAAACAAACACATAAATGTGGAGAGAAGGGCAGTGCACGCAGGAGCAAAGGTAAACAGCAGACAGACCTGAATCCTTATCTTTACAAGGTCGACCTCAGAAATTTGTTCAGTTTGTCTCGGTGACGGATAATGGAAGGAAGGGCAGGCAACTGGTCGACTTCATTTAAATAAACAAATAAAAAATAAGATAAACTCTCAGGAATAGATAAATAATAACAAAAAAATTGTAAAGTGGAGAAAGCGAGAGCGCGCGAATACACTCAAGCAAGCACAAACAGCACAGCACGATGCGTATTTTTTTTCAAATTGACAAAATAAATTAAAAATAAATCAAAAATAAAAATAAGTGGAAAAGGCGAGAGTGCGCGAGCACACAGGAGCAAAGACAAGCAGCGCAGCTTGATGCGTAGTAAAAAAAATAATAAATAGACAACTGGTCGACCTCATTAGAAATAAAAACCCAAAAGATTAGATAGACAAACAAACAAACACATAAATGTGGAGAGAAGGGCAGTGCTCGCAGGATCAAACGTAAACAGCAGACAGACCTGAATCCTTATGTTTACAAGGTCGACCTCAGAACTTTGTTCAGTTTGTCTCGGTGACGGATAATGGAAGTAAGGGCAGGCAACTGGTCGACTTCATTTAAATAAACAAATAAAAAATAAGATAAACTCTCAGGAATAGATAAATAATAACAAAAACATTGTAAAGTGGAGAAAGCGAGAGCGCGCGAATGCACTCAAGCAAACAAAAACAGCACAGCACGAAGCGTATTTTTTTTATAAATTGACAAAATAAATCAAAAATAAATCAAAAATAAAAATAAGTGGAAAAGGCGAGAGTGTGCGAGCACACAGGAGCAAAGACAAGCAGCGCAGCTTGATGCGTAGTAAAAAAAATAATAAATAGACAACTGGTCGACCTCATTAGAAATAAAAGCCCTAAAGATTAGATAGACAAACAAACAAACACATAAATGTGGAGAGAAGGGCAGTGCGCGCAGGAGCAAAGGTAAACAGCAGACAGACCTGAATCCTTATCTTTACAAGGTCGACCTCAGAACTTTGTTCAGTTTGTCTCGGTGACGGATAATGGAAGGAAGGGCAGGCAACTGGTCGACTTCATTTAAATAAACAAATAAAAAATAAGATAAACTCTCAGGAATAGATAAATAATAACAAAGTATTGTAAAGTGGAGAAAGCGAGAGCGCGCGAATGCACTCAAGCAAACACAAACAGCACAGCACGATGCGAATTTTTTTTTAAAATTGACAAAATAAATAAAAAATAAATCAAATATAAAAATAAGTGGAAAAGGCGAGAGTGCGCGAGCACACAGGAGCAAAGACAAGCAGCGCAGCTTGATGCGTAGTAAAAAAAATAATAAATAGACAACTGGTCGACCTCATTAGAAATAAAAACCCAAAAGATTAGATAGACAAATAAACAAACACATAAATGTGGAGAGAAGGGCAGTGCGCGCAGGAGCAAAGGTAAACAGCAGACAGACCTGAATCCTTATCTTTACAAGGTCGACCTCAGAATTTTGTTCAGTTTGTCTCGGTGACGGATAATGGAAGGAAGGGCAGGCAACTGGTCGACTTCATTTAAATAAACAAATAAAAAATAAGATAAACTCTCAGGAATAGATAAATAATAACAAAAAATTGTAAAGTGGAGAAAGCGAGAGCGGGCGAATGCACTCAAGCAAACACAAACAGCACAGCACGATGCGTATTTTTTTTTAAAATTGACAAAATAAATCAAAAATAAATCAAAAATAAAAATGAGTGGAAAAGGCGAGAGTGCGCGAGAACACAGGAGCAAAGACAAGCAGCGCAGCTTGATGCGTAGTAAAAAAAATAATAAATAGACAACTGGTCGGCCTCATTAGAAATAAAAACCCAAAAGATTAGATCGACAAACAAACAAACACATAAATGTTGAGAGAAGGGCAGTGCGCGCAGGAGCAAAGGTAAACAGCAGACAGACCTGAATCCTTATCTTTACAAGGTCGACCTCAGAACTTTGTTCAGTTTGTCTCGGTGACGGATAATGGAAGGAAGGGCAGGCAACTGGTCGCCTTCATTTAAATAAACAAATAAAAAATAAGATAAACTCTCAGGAATAGATAAATAATAACAAAAAAATTGTAAAGTGGAGAAAGCGAGAGCGCGCGAATGCACTCAAGCAAACACAAACAGCACAGCACTTTGCGTATTTTTTTTAAAATTGACAAAATAAATCAAAAATAAAAATAAGTGGAAAAGGCGAGAGTGCGCGAGCACACAGGAGCAAAGACAAGCAGCGCAGCTTGATGCGTAGTAAAAAAAATAATAAATAGACAACTGTCGACCTCATTAGAAATAAAAACCCAAAAGATTAGATAGACAAACAAACAAACACATAAATGTGGAGAGAAGGGCAGTGCGCGCAGGAGCAAAGGTAAACAGCAGACAGACCTGAATCCTTATCTTTACAAGGTCGACCTCAGAACTTTGTTCAGTTTGTCTCGGTGACGGATAATGGAAGGAAGGGCAGGCAACTGGTCGACTTCATTTAAATAAACAAATAAAAAATAAGATAAACTCTCAGGAATAGATAAATAATAACAAAAAAATTGTAAAGTGGAGAAAGCGAGAGCGCGCGAATGCACTCAAGCAAACACAAACAGCACAGCACGATGCGTATTTTTTTTTAAAATTGACAAAATAAATCAAAAATAAATCAAAAATAAAAATAAGTGGAAAAGGCGAGAGTGCGCGAGCACACAGGAGCAAAGACAAGCAGCGCAGCTTGATGCGTAGTAAAAAAAATAATAAATAGACAACTGGTCGACCTCATTAGAAATAAAAACCAAAAGATTAGATAGACAAACAAACAAACACATAAATGTGGAGAGAAGGGCAGTGCGCGCAGGAGCAAAGGTAAACAGCAGACAGACCTGAATCCTTATCTTTACAAGGTCGACCTCAGAACTTTGTTCAGTTTGTCTCGGTGACGGATAATGGAAGGAAGGGCAGGCAACTGGTCGACTTCATTTAAATAAACAAATAAAAAATAAGATAAACCCTCAGGAATAGATAAATAATAACAAAAAATTGTAAAGTGGAGAAACCGAAGGCGCGCGAATGCACTCAAGCAAACACAAACAGCACAGCACGATGCGTATTTTTTATAAAATTGACAAAATAAATAAAAAATAAATCAAAAATAAAAATAAGTGGAAAAGGCGAGAGTGTGCGAGCACACAGGAGCAAAGACAAGCAGCGCAGCTTGATGCGTAGTAAAAAAAATAATAAATAGACAACTGGTCAACCTCATTAGAAATAAAAACCCAAAAGATTAGATAGACAAACAAACAAACACATAAATGTGGAGAGAAGGGCAGTGCGTGCAGGAGCAAAGGTAAACAGCAGACAGACCTGAATCCTTATCTTTACAAGGTCGACCTCAGAACTTTGTTCAGTTTGTCTCGGTGACGGATAATGGAAGGAAGGGCAGGCAACTGGTCGACTTCATTTAAATAAACAAATAAAAAATAAGATAAACTCTCAGGAATAGATAAATAATAACAAAAAAATTGTAAAAGTGGAGAAAGCGAGAGCGCGCGAATGCACTCAAGCAAACACAAACAGCACAGCACGATGCGTATTTTTTTTAAATTGACAAAATAAATCAAAAATAAATCAAAAATAAAAATAAGTGGAAAAGGCGAGAGTGCGCGAGCACACAGGAGCAAAGACAAGCAGCGCAGCTTGATGCGTAGTAAAAAAATAATAAATAGACAACTGGTCGACCTCATTAGAAATAAAAACCCAAAAGATTAGATAGACAAACAAACAAACACATAAATGTGGAGAGAAGGGCAGTGCGCGCAGGAGCAAAGGTAAACAGCAGACAGACCTGAATCCTTATCTTTACAAGGTCGACCTCAGAACTTTGTTCAGTTTGTCTCGGTGACGGATAATGGAAGGAAGGGCAGGCAACTGGTCGACTTCATTTAAATAAACAAATAAAAAATAAGATAAACTCTCAGGAATAGATAAATAATAACAAAAAATTGTAAAGTGGAGAAAGCGAGAGCGCGCGAATGCACTCAAGCAAACACAAACAGCACAGCACGATGCGTATTTTTTTTAAAAATTGACAAAATAAATCAAAAATAAAAATAAGTGGAAAAGGCGAGAGTGCGCGAGCACACAGGAGCAAAGACAAGCAGCGCAGCTTGATGCGTAGTAAAAAAAATAATAAATAGACAACTGGTCGACCTCATTAGAAATAAAAACCCAAAAGATTAGATAGACAAACAAACAAACACATAAATGTGGAGAGAAGGGCAGTGCGCACAGGAGCAAAGGTAAACAGCAGACAGACCTGAATCCTTATCTTTACAAGGTCGACCTCAGAACTTTGTTCAGTTTGTCTCGGTGACGGATAATGGAAGGAAGGGCAGGCAACTGGTCGACTTCATTTAAATAAACAAATAAAAAATAAGATAAACTCTCAGGAATAGATAAATAATAACAAAAAAATTGTAAAGTGGAGAAAGCGAGAGCGCGCGAATGCACTCAAGCAAACACAAACAGCACAGCCCGATGCGTATTTTTTTTAATTGACAAAATAAATCAAAAATAAATCAAAAATAAAAATAAGTGGAAAAGGCGAGAGTGCGCGAGCACACAGGAGCAAAGACAAGCAGCGCAGCTTGATGCGTAGTAAAAAAAATAATAAATAGACAACTGGTCGACCTCATTAGAAATAAAAACCCAAAAGATTAGATAGACAAACAACAAACACATAAATGTGGAGAGAAGGGCAGTGCGCGCAGGAGCAAAGGTAAACAGCAGACAGACCTGAATCCTTATCTTTACAAGGTCGACCTCAGAACTTTGTTCAGTTTGTCTCGGTGACGGATAATGGAAGGAAGGGCAGGCAACTGGTCGACTTCATTTAAATAAACAAATAAAAAATAAGATAAACTCTCAGGAATAGATAAATAATAACAAAATTGTAAAGTGGAGAAAGCGAGAGCGCGCGAATGCACTCAAGCAAACACAAACAGCACAGCACGATGCGTATTTTTTTTTAAAATTGACAAAATAAATCAAAAATAAATCAAAAATAAAAATAAGTGGAAAAGGCGAGAGTGCGCGAGCACACAGGAGCAAAGACAAGCAGCGCAGCTTGATGCGTAGTAAAAAAATAATAAATAGACAACTGGTCGACCTCATTAGAAATAAAAACCCAAAAGATTAGATAGACAAACAAACAAACACATAAATGTGGAGAGAAGGGCAGTGCGCGCAGGAGCAAAGGTAAACAGCAGACAGACCTGAATCCTTATCTTTACAAGGTCGACCTCAGAACTTTGTTCAGTTTGTCTCGGTGACGGATAATGGAAGGAAGGGCAGGCAACTGGTCGACTTCATTTAAATAAACAAATAAAAAATAAGATAAACTCTCAGGAATAGATAAATAATAACAAAAAAATTGTAAAGTGGAGAAAGCGAGAGCGCGCGAATGCACTCAAGCAAACACAAACAGCACAGCACGATGCGTATTTTTTTTAAATTGACAAAATAAATAAAAAATAAATCAAAAATAAAAATAAGTGGAAAAGGCGAGAGTGCGCGAGCACACAGGAGCAAAGACAAGCAGCGCAGCTTGATGCGTAGTAAAAAAAATAATAAATAGACAACTGGTCGACCTCATTAGAAATAAAAACCCAAAAGATTAGATAGACAAACAAACAAACACATAAATGTGGAGAGAAGGGCAGTGCGCGCAGGAGCAAAGGTAACAGCAGACAGACCTGAATCCTTATCTTTACAAGGTCGACCTCAGAACTTTGTTCAGTTTGTCTCGGTGACGGATAATGGAAGGAAGGGCAGGCAACTGGTCGACTTCATTTAAATAAACAAATAAAAAATAAGATAAACTCTCAGGAATAGATAAATAATAACAAAAAAATTGTAAAGTGGAGAAAGCGAGAGCGCGCGAATGCACTCAAGCAAACACAAACAGCACAGCACGATGCGTATTTTTTTTTAAAATTGACAAAATAAATCAAAAATAAATCAAAAATAAATATAAGTGGAAAAGGCGAGAGTGCGCGAGCACACAGGAGCAAAGACAAGCAGCGCAACTTGATGCGTAGTAAAAAAAATAATAAATAGACAACTGGTCGACCTCATTAGAAATAAAAACCCAAAAGATTAGATAGACAAACAAACAAACACATAAATGTGGAGAGAAGGGCAGTGCGCGCAGGAGCAAAGGTAAACAGCAGACAGACCTGAATCCTTATCTTTACAAGGTCGACCTCAGAACTTTGTTCAGTTTGTCTCGGTGACGGATAATGGAAGGAAGGCAGGCAACTGGTCGACTTCATTAAATAAACAAATAAAAAATAAGATAAACTCTCAGGAATAGATAAATAATAACAAAAAAATTGTAAAGTGGAGAAAGCGAGAGCGCGCGAATGCACTCAAGCAAACACAAACAGCACAGCACGATGCGTATTTTTTTTTAAATTGACAAAATAAATCAAAAATAAAAATAAGTGGAAAAAGGCGAGAGTGCGCGAGCACACAGGAGCAAAGACAAGCAGCAGCTTGATGCGTAGTAAAAAAAATAATAAATAGACAACTGGTCGACCTCATTAGAAATAAAAACCCAAAAGATTAGATAGACAAACAAACAAACACATAAATGTGGAGAGAAGGGCAGTGCGCGCAGGAGCAAAGGTAAAAGCAGACAGACCTGAATCCTTATCTTTACAAGGTCGACCTCAGAACTTTGTTCAGTTTGTCTCGGTGACGGATAATGGAAGGAAGGGCAGGCAACTGGTCGACTTCATTTAAATAAACAAATAAAAAATAAGATAAACTCTCAGGAATAGATAAATAATAACAAAAAAATTGTAAAGTGGAGAAAGCGAGAGCGCGCGAATGCACTCAAGCAAACACAAACAGCACAGCACGATGCGTATTTTTTTTTAATTGACAAAATAAATCAAAAATAAATCAAAAATAAAAATAAGTGGAAAAGGCGAGAGTGCGCGAGCACACAGGAGCAAAGACAAGCAGCGCAGCTTGATGCGTAGTAAAAAAATAATAAATAGACAACTGGTCGACCTCATTAGAAATAAAAACCCAAAAGATTAGATAGACAAACAAACAAACACATAAATGTGGAGAGAAGGGCAGTGCGCGCAGGAGCAAAGGTAAACAGCAGACAGACCTGAATCCTTATCTTTACAAGGTCGACCTCAGAACTTTGTTCAGTTTGTCTCGGTGACGGATAATGGAAGGAAGGGCAGGCAACTGGTCGACTTCATTTAAATAAACAAATAAAAAATAAGATAAACTCTCAGGAATAGATAAATAATAACAAAAAAATTGTAAAGTGGAGAAAGCGAGAGCGCGCGAATGCACTCAAGCAAACACAAACAGCACAGCACGATGCGTATTTTTTTTAAATTGACAAAATAAATCAAAAATAAATCAAAAATAAAAATAAGTGGAAAAGGCGAGAGTGCGCGAGCACACAGGAGCAAAGACAAGCAGCGCAGCTTGATGCGTAGTAAAAAAAATAATAAATAGACAACTGGTCGACCTCATTAGAAATAAAAACCCAAAAGATTAGATAGACAAACAAACAAACACATAAATGTGGAGAGAAGGGCAGTGCGCGCAGGAGCAAAGGTAAACAGCAGACAGACCTGAATCCTTATCTTTACAAGGTCGACCTCAGAACTTTGTTCAGTTTGTCTCGGTGACGGATAATGGAAGGAAGGGCAGGCAACTGGTCGACTTCATTTAAATAAACAAATAAAAAATAAGATAAACTCTCAGGAATAGATAAATAATAACAAAAAAATTGTAAACTGGAGAAAGCGAGAGCGCGCGAATGCACTCAAGCAAACACAAACAGCACAGCACGATGCGTATTTTTTTTTAAATTGACAAAATAAATCAAAAATAAATCAAAAATAAAAATAAGTGGAAAAGGCGAGAGTGCGCGAGCACACAGGAGCAAAGACAAGCAGCGCAGCTTGATGCGTAGTAAAAAAAATAATAAATAGACAACTGGTCGACCTCATTAGAAATAAAAACCCAAAAGATTAGATAGACAAACAAACAAACACATAAATGTGGAGAGAAGGGCAGTGCGCGCAGGAGCAAAGGTAAACAGCAGACAGACCTGAATCCTTATCTTTACAAGGTCGACCTCAGAACTTTGTTCAGTTTGTCTCGGTGACGGATAATGGAAGGAAGGGCAGGCAACTGGTCGACTTCATTTAAATAAACAAATAAAAAATAAGATAAACTCTCAGGAATAGATAAATAATAACAAAAAAATTGTAAAGTGGAGAAAGCGAGAGCGCGCGAATGCACTCAAGCAAACACAAACAGCACAGCACGATGCGTTTTTTTTTTAAATTGACAAAATAAATCAAAAATAAATCAAAAATAAAAATAAGTGGAAAAGGCGAGAGTGCGCGAGCACACAGGAGCAAAGACAAGCAGCGCAGCTTGATGCGTAGTAAAAAAAATAATAAATAGACAACTGGTCGACCTCATTAGAAATAAAAACCCAAAAGATTAGATAGACAAACAAACAAACACATAAATGTGGAGAGAAGGGCAGTGCGCGCAGGAGCAAAGGTAAACAGCAGACAGACCTGAATCCTTATCTTTACAAGGTCGACCTCAGAACTTTGTTCAGTTTGTCTCGGTGACGGATAATGGAAGGAAGGGCAGGCAACTGGTCGACTTCATTTAAATAAACAAATAAAAAATAAGATAAACTCTCAGGAATAGATAAATAATAACAAAAAAATTGTAAAGTGGAGAAAGCGAGAGCGCGGGAAAGCACTCAAGCAAACACAAACAGCACAGCACGATGCGTATTTTATTTTAAATTGAAAAAAAATCAAATAAATCAAAAATAAAAATAAGTGGAATAGGCGAGAGTGCGCGAGCATACAGGAGCAAAGACAAGCAGCGCAGCTTGATGCGTAGTAAAAAAAATAATAAATAGACAACTGGTCGACCTCATTAGAAATAAAAACCCAAAAGATTAGATAGACAAACAAACAAACACATAATTGTGGAGAGAAGGGCAGTGCGCGCAGGAGCAAAGGTAAACAGCAGACAGACCTGAATCCTTATCTTTACAAGGTCGACCTCAGAACTTTGTTCAGTTTGTCTCGGTGACGGATAATGGAAGGAAGGGCAGTCAACTGGTCGACTTCATTTAAATAAACAAATAAAAAATAAGATAAACACTCAGGAATAGATAAATAATAACAAAAAAAATTGTAAAGTGGAGAAAGCGAGAGCGCGGGAAAGCACTCAAGCAAACACAAACAGCACAGCACGATGCGTATTTTTTTTAAATTGACAAAATAAATCAAAAATAAATCAAAAATAAAAATAAGTGGAAAAGGCGAGAGTGCGCGAGCACACAGGAGCAAAGACAAGCAGCACAGCTTGATGCGTAGTAAAAAAAATAATAAATAGACAACTGGTCGACCTCATTAGAAATAAAAACCCAAAAGATTAGATAGACAAACAAACAAACACATAAATGTGGAGAGAAGGGCAGTGGGGGCAGGAGCAAAGGTAAAGCAGACAGTCCTGAATCCTGATCTTTACAAGGTCGACCTCAGAACTTTGTTCAGTTTGTCTCGGTGACGGATAATGGAAGGAAGGGCAGGCAACTGGTCGACTTCATTTAAATAAACAAATTAAAAAATAAGATAAACTCAGGAATAGATAAATAATATCAAAAAAATTGTAAAGTGGAGAAAGAGAGAGCGCGAGAATGCACTCAAGCAAACACAAACAGCACAGCACGATGCGTATTTTTTTTAAAAATTGACAAAATAAATCAAAAACAAATCAAAAATAAAAATAAGTGGAAAAGGCGAGAGTGCACGAGCACACAGGAGCAAAGACAAGCAGTGCAGCTTGATTAGTAGTAAAAAAAATAATAAATAGACAACTGGTCGACCTCATTAGAAATAAAAACCCAAAAGATTAGAGAGACAAACAAACAAACACATAAATGTGGAGAGAAGGGCAGTGCGCGCAGGAGCAAAGGTAAACAGCAGACAGACCTGAATCCTTATCTTTACAAGGTCGACCTCAGAACTTTGTTCAGTTTGTCTCGGTGACGGATAATGGAAGGAAGGGCAGGCAACTGGTCGACTTCATTTAAATACACAAATAAAAAATAAGATAAACTCTCAGGAATAGATAAATAATAACAAAAAAATTGTAAAGTGGAGAAAACGAGAGCGCGCGAATGCACTCAAGCAAACACAAACAGCACAGCATGATGCGTATTTTTTTTAAATTGACAAAATAAATCAAATATAAATCAAAAATAAAAATAAGTGGAAAAGGCGAGAGTGCGCGAGCACACAGGAGCAAACACAAGCAGCGCAGCTTGATGCGTAGTAAAAAAAATAATAAATAGACAACTGATCGACCTCATTAGAAATAAAAACCCAAAAGATTAGATAGACAAACAAACAAACACATACAATGTGGAGAGAAGGGCAGTGCGCGCAGGAGCAAAGGTAAACAGCAGACAGACCTGAATCCTTATCTTTACAAGGTCGACCTCAGAACTTTGTTCAGTTTGTCTCGGTGACGGATAATGGAAGGAAGGGCAGGCAACTGGTCGACTTCATTTAAATAAACAAATAAAAAATAAGATAAACTCTCAGGAATAGATAAATAATAACAAAAATTGTAAAGTGGAGAAAGCGAGAGCGCGCGAATGCACTCAAGCAAACACAAACAGCACAGCACGATACGTTTTTTTTTTTAAATTGACAAAATAAATCAAAAATAAATCAAAAATGAAAATAAGTGGAAAAGGCGAGAGTGCGCGAGCACACAGGAGCAAAGACAAGCAGCGCAGCTTGATGCGTAGTAAAAAAAATAATAAATAGACAACTGGTCGACCTCATTAGAAATAAAAACCAAAAAGATTAGATAGACAAACAAACAAACACATAAATGTGGAGAGAAGGGCAGTGCGCGCAGGAGCAAAGGTAAACAGCAGACAGACCTGAATCCTTATCTTTACAAGGTCGAACTCAGAACTTTGTTCAGTTTGTCTCGTTGACGGATAATGGAAGGGCAGGCAACTGGTCGACTTCATTTAAATAAACAAATAAAAAATAAGATAAACTCTCAGGAATAGATAAATAATAACAAAAAAATTGTAAAGTGGAGAAAGCGAGAGCGCGCGAATGCACTCAAGCAAACACAAACAGCACAGCACGATGCGTATTTTTTTTAATTGACCAAATAAATCAAAAATAAATCAAAAATAAAATAAGTGGTAAAGGCGAGAGTGCGCGAGCACACAGGAGCAAAGACAAGCAGTGCAGCTTGATTCGTAGTAAAAAAAATAATAAATAGACAACTGGTCGACCTCATTAGAAATAAAAACCCAAAGATTAGAGAGACAAACAAACAAACACATAATTGTGGAGAGAAGGGCAGTGCGCGCAGGAGCAAAGGTAAACAGCAGACAGACCTGAATCCTTATCTTTACAAGGTCGACCTCAGAACTTTGTTCAGTTTGTCTCGGTGACGGATAATGGAAGGAAGGGCAGGCAACTGGTCGACTTCATTTAAATAAACAAATAAAAAATAAGATAAACTCTCAGGAATAGATAAATAATAACAAAAAAATTGTAAAGTGGAGAAAGCGAGAGCGCGCGAATGCACTCAAGCAAACACAAACAGCACAGCACGATGCTTATTTTATTTTAAAATAAAAAATAAATCAAAAATAAAAATAAGTGGAATAGGCGAGAGTGCGCGAGCATACAGGAGCAAAGACAAGCAGCGCAGCTTGATGCGTAGTAAAAAAAATAATAAATAGACAACTGGTCGACCTCATTAGAAATAAAAACCCAAAAGATTAGATAGACAAACAAACAAACACATACATGTGGAGAGAAGGGCAGTGCGCGCAGGAGCAAAGGTAAACAGCAGACAGACCTGAATCCTTATCTTTACAAGGTCGACCTCAGAACTTTGTTCAGTTTGTCTCGGTGACGGATAATGGAAGGAAGGGCAGGCAACTGGTCGACTTCATTTAAATAAACAAATAAAAAATAAGATAAACTCTCAGGAATAGATAAATAATAACAAAAATTGTAAAGTGGAGAAAGCGAGAGCGCGCGAATGCACTCAAGCAAACACAAACAGCACAGCACGATACGTTTTTTTTAAATTGACAAAATAAATCAAAAATAAATCAAAAATGAAAATAAGTGGAAAAGGCGAGAGTGCGCGAGCACACAGGAGCAAAGACAAGCAGCGCAGCTTGATGCGTAGTAAAAAAAATAATAAATAGACAACTGGTCGACCTCATTAGAAATAAAAACCCAAAAGATTAGATAGACAAACAAACAAACACATAAATGTGGAGAGAAGGGCAGTGCGCGCAGGAGCAAAGGTAAACAGCAGACAGACCTGAATCCTTATCTTTACAAGGTCGAACTCAGAACTTTGTTCAGTTTGTCTCGTTGACGGATAATGGAAGGGCAGGCAACTGGTCGACTTCATTTAAATAAACAAATAAAAAATAAGATAAACTCTCAGGAATAGATAAATAATAACAAAAACATTGTAAAGTGGAGAAAGCGAGAGCGCGCGAATGCACTCAAGCAAACACAAACAGCACAGCACGATGCGTATTTTTTTTAATTGACCAAATAAATCAAAAATAAATCAAAAATAAAATAAGTGGTAAAGGCGAGAGTGCGCGAGCACACAGGAGCAAAGACAAGCAGTGCAGCTTGATTCGTAGTAAAAAAAATAATAAATAGACAACTGGTCGACCTCATTAGAAATAAAAACCCAAAGATTAGAGAGACAAACAAACAAACACATAATTGTGGAGAGAAGGGCAGTGCGCGCAGGAGCAAAGGTAAACAGCAGACAGACCTGAATCCTTATCTTTACAAGGTCGACCTCAGAACTTTGTTCAGTTTGTCTCGGTGACGGATAATGGAAGGAAGGGCAGGCAACTGGTCGACTTCATTTAAATAAACAAATAAAAAATAAGATAAACTCTCAGGAATAGATAAATAATAACAAAAAAATTGTAAAGTGGAGAAAGCGAGAGCGCGCGAATGCACTAAAGCAAACACAAACAGCACAGCACGATGCTTATTTTATTTTAAAATTGAAAAAATAAATCAAAAATAAAAATAAGTGGAATAGGCGAGAGTGCGCGAGCATACAGGAGCAAAGACAAGCAGCGCAGCTTGATGCGTAGTAAAAAAAATAATAAATAGACAACTGGTCGACCTCATTAGAAATAAAAACCCAAAAGATTAGATAGACAAACAAACAAACACATAATTGTGGAGAGAAGGGCAGTGCGCGCAGGAGCAAAGGTAAACAGCAGACAGACCTGAATCCTTATCTTTACAAGGTCGACCTCAGAACTTTGTTCAGTTTGTCTCGGTGACGGATAATGGAAGGAAGGGCAGTCAACTGGTCGACTTCATTTAAATAAACAAATAAAAAATAAGATAAACTCTCAGGAATAGATAAATAATAACAAAAAAATTGTAAAGTGGAGAAAGCGAGAGCGCTGGAAAGCACTCAAGCAAACACAAACAGCACAGCACGATGCGTATTTTTTTTAAATTGACAAAATAAATCAAAAATAAATCAAAAATAAAAATAAGTGGAAAAGGCGAGAATGCGCGAGCACACAGGAGGAAAGACAAGCAGCGCAGCTTGATGCGTAGTAAAAAAAATAATAAATAGACAACTGGTCGACCTCATTAGAAATAAAAACCCAAAAGATTAGATAGACAAACAAACAAACACATAAATGTGGAGAGAAGGGCAGTGGGGGCAGGAGCAAAGGTAACCAGCAGACAGTCCTGAATCCTGATCTTTACAAGGTCGACCTCAGAACTTTGTTCAGTTTGTCTCGGTGACGGATAATGGAAGGAAGTGCAGGCAACTGGTCGACTTCATTTAAATAAACAAATTAAAAATAAGATAAACTCAGGAATAGATAAATAATATCAAAAAAATTGTAAAGTGGAGAAAGCGAGAGCGCGCGAATGCACTCAAGCAAACACAAACAGCACAGCACGATGCGTATTTTTTTTAAAAATTGACAAAATAAATCAAAAACAAATCAAAAATAAAAATAAGTGGAAAAGGCGAGAGTGCACGAGCACACAGGAGCAAAGACAAGCAGCGCAGCTTGATGCGTAGTAAAAAAAAATAATAAATAGACAACTGGTCGACCTCATTAGAAATAAAAACCCAAAAGATTAGATAGACAAACAAACAAAGACATAAATGTGGAGAGAAGGGCAGTGCGCGCAGGAGCAAAGGTAAACAGCAGACAGACCTGAATCCTTATCTTTACAAGGTCGACCTCAGAACTTTGTTCAGTTTGTCTCGGTGACGGATAATGGAAGGAAGGGTAGGCAACTGGTCGACTTCATTTAAATAAACAAATAAAAAATAAGATAAACTCTCAGGAATAGATAAATAATAACAAAAAAATTGTAAAGTGGAGAAAGCGAGAGCGCGCGAATGCACTCAAGCAAACACAAACAGCACAGCACGATGCGTATTTTTTTTTAAAATTGACAAAATGAATCAAAAATAAATCAAAAATAAAAATAAGTGGAAAAGGCGAGAGTGCGCGAGCACACAGGAGCAAAGACAAGCATCGCAGCTTGATGCGTAGTAAAAAAAAAAATAAATAGACAACTGGTCGACCTCATTAGAAATAAAAACCCAAAAGATTAGATAGACAAACAAACAAACACATAAATGTGGAGAGAAGGGCAGTGCGCGCAGGAGCAAAGGTAAACAGCAGACAGACCTGAATCCTTATCTTTACAAGGTCGACCTCAGAACTTTGTTCAGTTTGTCTCGGTGACGGATAATGGAAGGAAGGGCAGGCAACTGGTCGACTTCATTTAAATAAACAAATAAAAAATAAGATAAACTCTCAGGAATAGATAAATAATAACAAAAAAATTGTAAAGTGGAGAAAGCGAGAGCGCGCGAATGCACTCAAGCAAACAAAAACAGCACAGCACGATGCGTATTTGTTTTTAAAATTGACAAAATAAATCAAAAATAAATCAAAAATAAAAATAAGCGGAAAAGGCGAGAGTGCGCGAGCACACAGGAGCAAAGACAAGCAGCGCAGCTTGATGCGTAGTAAAAAAAATAATAAATAGACAACTGGTCGACCTCATTAGAAATAAAAACCCAAAAGATTTGATAGACAAACAAACAAACACATAAATGTGGAGAGAAGGGCAGTGCGCGCAGGAGCAAAGGTAAACAGCAGACAGACCTGAATCCTTATCTTTACAAGGTCGACCTCAGAACTTTGTTCAGTTTGTATCGGTGACGGATAATGGAAGGAAGGGCAGGCAACTGGTCGACTTCATTTAAATAAACAAATAAAAAATAAGATAAACTCTCAGGAATAGATAAATAATAACAAAAAAATTGTAAAGTGCAGAAAGCGAGAGCGCGCGAATGCACTCATGCAAACACAAACAGCACAGCACGATACGTATTTTTTTTAAATTGACAAAATAAATCAAATATAAATCAAAAATAAAAATAAGTGGAAAAGGCGAGAGTGCGCGAGCACACAGGAGCAAACCCAAGCAGCGCAGCTTGATGCGTAGTAAAAAAAAATAATAAATAGACAACTGATCGACCTCATTAGAAATAAAAACCCAAAAGATTAGATAGACAAACAAACAAACACATACATGTGGAGAGAAGGGCAGTGCGCGCAGGAGCAAAGGTAAACAGCAGACAGACCTGAATCCTTATCTTTATAAGGTCGACCTCAGAACTTTGTTCAGTTTGTCTCGGTGACGGATAATGGAAGGAAGGGCAGGCAACTGGTCGACTTCATTTAAATAAACAAATAAAAAATAAGATAAACTCTCAGGAATAGATAAATAATAACAAAAATTGTAAAGTGGAGAAAGCGAGAGCGCGCGAATGCACTCAAGCAAACACAAACAGCACAGCACGATGCGTATTTTTTTTTAAAATTGACAAAATAAATCAAAAATAAATCAAAAATAAAAATAAGTGGGAAAGGCGAGAGTGCGCGAGCACACAGGAGCAAAGACAAGCAGCGCATCTTGATGCGTAGTAAAAAAAATGATAAATAGACAACTGGTCGACCTCATTAGAAATAAAAACCCAAAAGATTAGATAGACAAACAAACAAACACATAAATGTGGAGAGAAGGGCAGTGCGGGCAGGAGCAAAGGTAAACAGCAGACAGACCTGAATCCTTATCTTTACAAGGTCGACCTCAGAACTTTGTTCAGTTTGTCTCGGTGACGGATAATGGAAGAAAGGGCAGGCAACTGGTCGACTTCATTTAAATAAACAAATAAAAAATAAGATAAACTCTCAGGAATAGATAAATAATAACAAAAAAATTGTAAAGTGGAGAAAGCGAGAGCGCGCGAATGCACTCGAGCAAACAAAAACAGCACAGCACGATGCGTATTTGTTTTTAAAATTGACAAAATAAATCAAAAATAAATCAAAAATAAAAATAAGCGGAAAAGGCGAGAGTGCGCGAGCACACAGGAGCAAAGACAAGCAGCGCAGCTTGATGCGTAGTAAAAAAAATAATAAATAGACAACTGGTCGACCTCATTAGAAATAAAAACCCAAAAGATTTGATAGACAAACAAACAAACACATAAATGTGGAGAGAAGGGCAGTGCGCGCAGGAGCAAAGGTAAACAGCAGACAGACCTGAATCCTTATCTTTACAAGGTCGACCTCAGAACTTTGTTCAGTTTGTCTCGGTGACGGATAATGGAAGGAAGGGCAGGCAACTGGTCGACTTCATTTAAATAAACAAATAAAAAATAAGATAAACTCTCAGGAATAGATAAATAATAACAAAAAAATTGTAAAGTGCAGAAAGCGAGAGCGCGCGAATGCACTCATGCAAACACAAACAGCACAGCACGATACGTATTTTTTTTAAATTGACAAAATAAATCAAAAATAAATCAAAAATAAAAATAAGTGGAAAAGGAAAGAGTGCGCGAGCACACAGGAGCAAAGACAAGCAGCGCAGCTTGATGCGTAGTAAAAAAAATAATAAATAGACAACTGGTCGACCTCATTAGAAATAAAAACCCAAAAGATTAGAGAGACAAACAAACAAACACATAAATGTGGAGAGAAGGGCAGTGCGCGCAGGAGCAAAGGTAAACAGCAGACAGACCTGAATCCTTATCTTTACAAGGTCGACCTCAGAACTTTGTTCAGTTTGTCTCGGTGACGGATAATGGAAGGAAGGGCAGGCAACTGGTCGACTTCATTTAAATAAACAAATAAAAAATAAGATAAACTCTCAGGAATAGATAAATAATAACAAAAAAATTGTAAAGTGGAGAAAGCGAGAGCGCGCGAATGCACTCAAGCAAACACAAACAGCACAGCATGATGCGTATTTTTTTTAAATTGACAAAATAAATCAAATATAAATCAAAAATAAAAATAAGTGGAAAAGGCGAGAGTGCGCGAGCACACAGGAGCAAACACAAGCAGCGCAGCTTGATGCGTAGTAAAAAAAAATAATAAATAGACAACTGATCGACCTCATTAGAAATAAAAACCCAAAAGATTAGATAGACAAACAAACAAACACATACATGTGGAGAGAAGGGCAGTGCGCGCAGGAGCAAAGGTAAACAGCAGACAGACCTGAATCCTTATCTTTATAAGGTCGACCTCAGAACTTTGTTCAGTTTGTCTCGGTGACGGATAATGGAAGGAAGGGCAGGCAACTGGTCGACTTCATTTAAATAAACAAATAAAAAATAAGATAAACTCTCAGGAATAGATAAATAATAACAAAAATTGTAAAGTGGAGAAAGCGAGAGCGCGCGAATGCACTCAAGCAAACAAAAACAGCACAGCACGATGCGTATTTGTTTTTAAAATTGACAAAATAAATCAAAAATAAATCAAAAATAAAAATAAGCGGAAAAGGCGAGAGTGCGCGAGCACACAGGAGCAAAGACAAGCAGCGCAGCTTGATGCGTAGTAAAAAAAATAATAAATAGACAACTGGTCGACCTCATTAGAAATAAAAACCCAAAAGATTTGATAGACAAACAAACAAACACATAAATGTGGAGAGAAGGGCAGTGCGCGCAGGAGCAAAGGTAAACAGCAGACAGACCTGAATCCTTATCTTTACAAGGTCGACCTCAGAACTTTGTTCAGTTTGTATCGGTGACGGATAATGGAAGGAAGGGCAGGCAACTGGTCGACTTCATTTAAATAAACAAATAAAAAATAAGATAAACTCTCAGGAATAGATAAATAATAACAAAAAAATTGTAAAGTGCAGAAAGCGAGAGCGCGCGAATGCACTCATGCAAACACAAACAGCACAGCACGATACGTATTTTTTTTAAATTGACAAAATAAATCAAATATAAATCAAAAATAAAAATAAGTGGAAAAGGCGAGAGTGCGCGAGCACACAGGAGCAAACCCAAGCAGCGCAGCTTGATGCGTAGTAAAAAAAAATAATAAATAGACAACTGATCGACCTCATTAGAAATAAAAACCCAAAAGATTAGATAGACAAACAAACAAACACATACATGTGGAGAGAAGGGCAGTGCGCGCAGGAGCAAAGGTAAACAGCAGACAGACCTGAATCCTTATCTTTATAAGGTCGACCTCAGAACTTTGTTCAGTTTGTCTCGGTGACGGATAATGGAAGGAAGGGCAGGCAACTGGTCGACTTCATTTAAATAAACAAATAAAAAATAAGATAAACTCTCAGGAATAGATAAATAATAACAAAAATTGTAAAGTGGAGAAAGCGAGAGCGCGCGAATGCACTCAAGCAAACACAAACAGCACAGCACGATGCGTATTTTTTTTTAAAATTGACAAAATAAATCAAAAATAAATCAAAAATAAAAATAAGTGGGAAAGGCGAGAGTGCGCGAGCACACAGGAGCAAAGACAAGCAGCGCATCTTGATGCGTAGTAAAAAAAATGATAAATAGACAACTGGTCGACCTCATTAGAAATAAAAACCCAAAAGATTAGATAGACAAACAAACAAACACATAAATGTGGAGAGAAGGGCAGTGCGGGCAGGAGCAAAGGTAAACAGCAGACAGACCTGAATCCTTATCTTTACAAGGTCGACCTCAGAACTTTGTTCAGTTTGTCTCGGTGACGGATAATGGAAGAAAGGGCAGGCAACTGGTCGACTTCATTTAAATAAACAAATAAAAAATAAGATAAACTCTCAGGAATAGATAAATAATAACAAAAAAATTGTAAAGTGGAGAAAGCGAGAGCGCGCGAATGCACTCGAGCAAACAAAAACAGCACAGCACGATGCGTATTTGTTTTTAAAATTGACAAAATAAATCAAAAATAAATCAAAAATAAAAATAAGCGGAAAAGGCGAGAGTGCGCGAGCACACAGGAGCAAAGACAAGCAGCGCAGCTTGATGCGTAGTAAAAAAAATAATAAATAGACAACTGGTCGACCTCATTAGAAATAAAAACCCAAAAGATTTGATAGACAAACAAACAAACACATAAATGTGGAGAGAAGGGCAGTGCGCGCAGGAGCAAAGGTAAACAGCAGACAGACCTGAATCCTTATCTTTACAAGGTCGACCTCAGAACTTTGTTCAGTTTGTCTCGGTGACGGATAATGGAAGGAAGGGCAGGCAACTGGTCGACTTCATTTAAATAAACAAATAAAAAATAAGATAAACTCTCAGGAATAGATAAATAATAACAAAAAAATTGTAAAGTGCAGAAAGCGAGAGCGCGCGAATGCACTCATGCAAACACAAACAGCACAGCACGATACGTATTTTTTTAAATTGACAAAATAAATCAAAAATAAATCAAAAATAAAAATAAGTGGAAAAGGAAAGAGTGCGCGAGCACACAGGAGCAAAGACAAGCAGCGCAGCTTGATGCGTAGTAAAAAAAATAATAAATAGACAACTGGTCGACCTCATTAGAAATAAAAACCCAAAAGATTAGAGAGACAAACAAACAAACACATAAATGTGGAGAGAAGGGCAGTGCGCGCAGGAGCAAAGGTAAACAGCAGACAGACCTGAATCCTTATCTTTACAAGGTCGACCTCAGAACTTTGTTCAGTTTGTCTCGGTGACGGATAATGGAAGGAAGGGCAGGCAACTGGTCGACTTCATTTAAATAAACAAATAAAAAATAAGATAAACTCTCAGGAATAGATAAATAATAACAAAAAAATTGTAAAGTGGAGAAAGCGAGAGCGCGCGAATGCACTCAAGCAAACACAAACAGCACAGCATGATGCGTATTTTTTTTAAATTGACAAAATAAATCAAATATAAATCAAAAATAAAAATAAGTGGAAAAGGCGAGAGTGCGCGAGCACACAGGAGCAAACACAAGCAGCGCAGCTTGATGCGTAGTAAAAAAAAATAATAAATAGACAACTGATCGACCTCATTAGAAATAAAAACCCAAAAGATTAGATAGACAAACAAACAAACACATACATGTGGAGAGAAGGGCAGTGCGCGCAGGAGCAAAGGTAAACAGCAGACAGACCTGAATCCTTATCTTTATAAGGTCGACCTCAGAACTTTGTTCAGTTTGTCTCGGTGACGGATAATGGAAGGAAGGGCAGGCAACTGGTCGACTTCATTTAAATAAACAAATAAAAAATAAGATAAACTCTCAGGAATAGATAAATAATAACAAAAATTGTAAAGTGGAGAAAGCGAGAGCGCGCGAATGCACTCAAGCAAACACAAACAGCACAGCACGATGCGTATTTTTTTTTAAAATTGACAAAATAAATCAAAAATAAATCAAAAATAAAAATAAGTGGGAAAGGCGAGAGTGCGCGAGCACACAGGAGCAAAGACAAGCAGCGCATCTTGATGCGTAGTAAAAAAAATGATAAATAGACAACTGGTCGACCTCATTAGAAATAAAAACCCAAAAGATTAGATAGACAAACAAACAAACACATAAATGTGGAGAGAAGGGCAGTGCGCGCAGGAGCAAAGGTAAACAGCAGACAGACCTGAATCCTTATCTTTACAAGGTCGAACTCAGAACTTTGTTCAGTTTGTCTCGTTGACGGATAATGGAAGGGCAGGCAACTGGTCGAATTCATTTAAATAAACAAATAAAAAATAAGATAAACTCTCAGGAATAGATAAATAATAACAAAAACATTGTAAAGTGGAGAAAGCGAGAGCGCGCGAATGCACTCAAGCAAACACAAACAGCACAGCACGATGCGATTTTTTTTTAATTGACCAAATAAATCAAAAATAAATCAAAAATAAAAATAAGTGGTATAGGCGAGAGTGCGCGAGCACACAGGAGCAAAGACAAGCAGTGCAGCTTGATTAGTAGTAAAAAAAATAATAAATAGACAACTGGTCGACCTCATTAGAAATAAAAACCCAAAAGATTAGAGAGACAAACAAACAAACACATACATGTGGAGAGAAGGGCAGTGCGCGCAGGAGCAAAGGTAAACAGCAGACAGACCTGAATCCTTATCTTTACAAGGTCGACCTCAGAACTTTGTTCAGTTTGTCTCGGTGACGGATAATGGAAGGAAGGGCAGGCAACTGGTCGACTTCATTTAAATAAACAAATAAAAAATAAGATAAACTCTCAGGAATAG
Source organism: Perognathus longimembris pacificus (assembly GCF_023159225.1). NCBI lineage: Eukaryota > Metazoa > Chordata > Mammalia > Rodentia > Heteromyidae > Perognathus > Perognathus longimembris. The sequence goes on along the minus strand of NW_025958202.1, from coordinate 1,920 downwards.
ATAAATAATAACAAAAAAATTGTAAAGTGCAGAAAGCGAGAGCGCGCGAATGCACTCATGCAAACACAAACAGCACAGCACGATACGTTTTTTTTTTAAATTGACAAAATAAATCAAAAATAAAACAAAAATAAAAATAAGTGGAAAAGGAAAGAGTGCGCGAGCACACAGGAGCAAAGACAAGCAACGCAGCTTGATGCGTAGTAAAAAGAATAATAAATAGACAACTGGTCGACCTCATTAGAAATAAAAACCCAAAAGATTAGATAGACAAACAAACAAACACATAAATGTGGAGAGAAGGGCAGTGCGCGCAGGAGCAAAGGTAAACAGCAGACAGACCTGAATCCTTATCTTTACAAGGTCGAACTCAGAACTTTGTTCAGTTTGTCTCGTTGACGGATAATGGAAGGGCAGGCAACTGGTCGACTTCATTTAAATAAACAAATAAAAAATAAGATAAACTCTCAGGAATAGATAAATAATAACAAAAACATTGTAAAGTGGAGAAAGCGAGAGCGCGCGAATGCACTCAAGCAAACACAAACAGCACAGCACGATGCGTATTTTTTTTAATTGACCAAATAAATCAAAAATAAATCAAAAATAAAATAAGTGGTAAAGGCGAGAGTGCGCGAGCACACAGGAGCAAAGACAAGCAGTGCAGCTTGATTCGTAGTAAAAAAAATAATAAATAGACAACTGGTCGACCTCATTAGAAATAAAAACCCAAAGATTAGAGAGACAAACAAACAAACACATAATTGTGGAGAGAAGGGCAGTGCGCGCAGGAGCAAAGGTAAACAGCAGACAGACCTGAATCCTTATCTTTACAAGGTCGACCTCAGAACTTTGTTCAGTTTGTCTCGGTGACGGATAATGGAAGGAAGGGCAGGCAACTGGTCGACTTCATTTAAATAAACAAATAAAAAATAAGATAAACTCTCAGGAATAGATAAATAATAACAAAAAAATTGTAAAGTGGAGAAAGCGAGAGCGCGCGAATGCACTAAAGCAAACACAAACAGCACAGCACGATGCTTATTTTATTTTAAAATTGAAAAAATAAATCAAAAATAAAAATAAGTGGAATAGGCGAGAGTGCGCGAGCATACAGGAGCAAAGACAAGCAGCGCAGCTTGATGCGTAGTAAAAAAAATAATAAATAGACAACTGGTCGACCTCATTAGAAATAAAAACCCAAAAGATTAGATAGACAAACAAACAAACACATAATTGTGGAGAGAAGGGCAGTGCGCGCAGGAGCAAAGGTAAACAGCAGACAGACCTGAATCCTTATCTTTACAAGGTCGACCTCAGAACTTTGTTCAGTTTGTCTCGGTGACGGATAATGGAAGGAAGGGCAGTCAACTGGTCGACTTCATTTAAATAAACAAATAAAAAATAAGATAAACTCTCAGGAATAGATAAATAATAACAAAAAAATTGTAAAGTGGAGAAAGCGAGAGCGCTGGAAAGCACTCAAGCAAACACAAACAGCACAGCACGATGCGTATTTTTTTTTAAATTGACAAAATAAATCAAAAATAAATCAAAAATAAAAATAAGTGGAAAAGGCGAGAATGCGCGAGCACACAGGAGGAAAGACAAGCAGCGCAGCTTGATGCGTAGTAAAAAAAATAATAAATAGACAACTGGTCGACCTCATTAGAAATAAAAACCCAAAAGATTAGATAGACAAACAAACAAACACATAAATGTGGAGAGAAGGGCAGTGGGGGCAGGAGCAAAGGTAACCAGCAGACAGTCCTGAATCCTGATCTTTACAAGGTCGACCTCAGAACTTTGTTCAGTTTGTCTCGGTGACGGATAATGGAAGGAAGGGCAGGCAACTGGTCGACTTCATTTAAATAAACAAATTAAAAATAAGATAAACTCAGGAATAGATAAATAATATCA
>NW_025958201.1:0-61088 GCF_023159225.1 Perognathus longimembris pacificus | reverse complement strand
AGCAAAGGTAAACAGCAGACAGACCTGAATCCTTATCTTTACAAGGTCGACCTCAGAACTTTGTTCAGTTTGTCTCGGTGACGGATAATGGAAGGAAGGGCAGGCAACTGGTCGACTTCATTTAAATAAACAAATAAAAAATAAGATAAACTCTCAGGAATAGATAAATAATAACAAAAAAATTGTAAAGTGGAGCAAGCGAGAGCGCGCGAATGCACTCAAGCAAACACAAACAGCACAGCACGATGCGTATTTTTTTTAAATTGACAAAATAAATCAAAAATAAATCAAAAATAAAAATAAGTGGTAAAGGCGAGAGTGCGCGAGCACACAGGAGCAAAGACAAGCAGCGCAGCTTGATGCGTAGTAAAAAAAATAATAAATAGACAACTGGTCGACCTCATTAGAAATAAAAACCCAAAAGATTAGATATACAAACAAACAAACAATAAATGTGGAGAGAAGGTCAGTGCGCGCAGGAGCAAAGGTAAACAGCAGACAGACCTGAATCCTTATCTTTACAAGGTCGACCTCAGAACTTTGTTCAGTTTGTCTCGGTGACGGATAATGGAAGGAAGGGCAGGCAACTGGTCGACTTCATTTAAATAAACAAATAAAAAATAAGATAAACTCTCAGGTATAGATAAATAATAACAAAAAAATTGTAAAGTGGAGAAAGCGAGAGCGCGCGAATGCACTCAAGCAAACACAAACAGCACAGCACGATGCGTATTTTTTTTTAAAATTGACAAAATAAATCAAAAATAAATCAAAAATAAAAAAAGTGGAAAAGGCGAGAGTGCGCGAGCACACAGGAGCAAAGACAAGCAGCGCACCTTGATGCGTAGTAAAAAAAATAATAAATAGACAACTGGTCGACCTCATTAGAAATAAAAACCCAAAAGATTAGATAGACAAACAAACAAACACATAAATGTGGAGAGAAGGGCAGTGCGCGCAGGAGCAAAGGTAAACAGCAGACAGACCTGAATCCTTATCTTTACAAGGTCGACCTCAGAACTTTGTTCAGTTTGTCTCGGTGACGGATAATGGAAGGAAGGGCAGGCAACTGGTCGACTTCATTTAAATAAACAAATAAAAAATAAGATAAACTCTCAGGAATAGATGAATAATAACAAAAAAATTGTAAAGTGGAGAAAGCGAGAGCGCGCGAATGCACTCAAGCAAACACAAACAGCACAGCACGATGCGTATTTTTTTTAAAATTGACAAAATAAATCAAAAATAAATCAAAATGAAAAAAGTGGAAAAGGCGAGAGAGCACGAGCACACAGGAGCAAAGACAAGCAGAGCAGCTTGATGCGTAGTAAAAAAAATAATAAATAGACAACTGGTCGACCTCATTAGAAATAAAAACCCAAAAGATTAGATAGACAAACAAACAAACACATAAATGTGGAGAGAAGGGCAGTGCGCGCAGGAGCAAAGGTAAACAGCAGACAGACCTGAATCCTTATCTTTACAAGGTCGACCTCAGAACTTTGTTCAGTTTGTCTCGGTGACGGATAATGGAAGGAAGGGCAGGCAACTGGTCGACTTCATTTAAATAAACAAATAAAAAAGAAGATAAACTCTCAGGAATAGATAAATAATAACAAAAAAAATTGTAAAGTGGAGAAAGCGAGAGCGCGCGAATGCACTCAAGCAAACACAAACAGCACAGCATGATGCGTATTTTTTTTTAAATTGACAAAATAAATCAAAAATAAAAATACGTGGAAAATGCGAGAGTGCGCGAGCACACAGGAGCATAGACAAGCAGCGCAGCTTGATGCGTAGTAAAAAAAATAATAAATAGACAACTGGTCGACCTCATTAGAAATAAAAACCCAAAAGATTAGATAGACAAACAAACAAACACATAAATGTGGAGAGAAGGGCAGTGCGCGCAGGAGCAAAGGTAAACAGCAGACAGACCTGAATCCTTATCTTTACAAGGTCGACCTCAGAACTTTGTTCAGTTTGTCTCGGTGACGGATAATGGAAGGAAGGGCAGGCAACTGGTCGACTTCATTTAAATAAACAAATAAAAAATAAGATAAACTCTCAGGAATAGATAAATAATAACAAAAAATGGTAAAGTGGAGGAAGCGAGAGCGCGCGAATGCACTCAAGCAAACACAAACAGCACAGCACGATGCGTATTTTTTTTTTAAATTGACAAAATAAATCAAAAATAAAAATAAGTGGAAAAGGCGAGAGTGCGCGAGCACACGGGAGCAATGACAAGCAGCGCAGCTTGATGCGTAGTAAAAAAAATAATAAATAGAAAACTGGTCGACCTCATTAGAAATAAAAACCCAAAAGATTAGATAGACAAACAAACAAACACATAAATGTGGAGAGAAGGGCAGTGCGCGCAGGAGCAAAGGTAAACAGCAGACAGACCTGAATCCTTATCTTTACAAGGTCGACCTCAGAACTTTGTTCAGTTTGTCTCGGTGACGGATAATGGAAGGAAGGGCAGGAAACTGGTCGACTTCATTTAAATAAACAAATAAAAAATAAGATAAACTCTCAGGAATAGATGAATAATAACAAAAAAATTGTAAAGTGGAGAAAGCGAGAGCGCGCGAATGCACTCAAGCAAACACAAACAGCACAGCACGATGCGTATTTTTTTTTAAAATTGACAAAATAAATCAAAAATAAATCAAAAATAAAAAAAAGTGGAAAAGGCTAGAGAGCACGAGCACACAGGAGCAAAGACAAGCAGCGCAGCTTGATGCGTAGTAAAAAAAATAATAAATAGACAACTGGTAGACCTCATTACAAATAAAAACCCAAAAGATTAGATAGACAAACAAACAAACACATAAATGTGGAGAGAAGGGCAGTGCGCGCAGTAGCAAAGGTAAACAGAAGACAGACCTGAATCCTTATCTTTACAAGGTCGACCTCAGAACTTTGTTCAGTTTGTCTCGGTGACGGATAATGGAAGGAAGGGCAGGCAACTGGTCGACTTCATTTAATTAAACAAATAAAAAATAAGATAAACTCTCAGGAATAGATAAATAATAACAAAAAATTTGTAAAGTGGAGAAAGCGAGAGCGCGCGAATGCACTCAAGCAAACACAAACAGCACAGTACGATGCGTATTTTTTTTTAAAATTGACAAAATAAATCAAAAATAAAAAAAAGTGGAAAAGGCGAGAGTGCGCGAGCACACAGGAGCAAAGACAAGCAGCGCAGCTTGATGCGTAGTAAAAAAAATAATAAATAGACAACTGGTCGACCTCATTAGCAATAAAAACCCAAAAGATTAGATAGACAAACAAAAAAACACATAAATGTGGAGAGAAGGTCAGTGCGCGCAGGAGCAAAGGTAAACAGCAGACAGACCTGAATCCTTATCTTTACAAGGTCGACCTCAGAACTTTGTTCAGTTTGTCTCGGTGACGGATAATGGAAGGAAGGGCAGGCAACTGGTCGACTTCATTTAAATAAACAAATAAAAAATAAGATAAACTCTCAGGAATAGATAAATAATAACAAAAAAATTGTAAAGTGGAGCAAGCGAGAGCGCGCGAATGCACTCAAGCAAACACAAACAGCACAGCACGATGCGTATTTTTTTTAAATTGACAAAATAAATCAAAAATAAATCAAAAATAAAAATAAGTGGTAAAGGCGAGAGTGCGCGAGCACACAGGAGCAAAGACAAGCAGCGCAGCTTGATGCGTAGTAAAAAAAATAATAAATAGACAACTGGTCGACCTCATTAGAAATAAAAACCCAAAAGATTAGATATACAAACAAACAAACAAATAAATGTGGAGAGAAGGTCAGTGCGCGCAGGAGCAAAGGTAAACAGCAGACAGACCTGAATCCTTATCTTTACAAGGTCGACCTCAGAACTTTGTTCAGTTTGTCTCGGTGACGGATAATGGAAGGAAGGGCAGGCAACTGGTCGACTTCATTTAAATAAACAAATAAAAAATGAGATAAACTCTCAGGTATAGATAAATAATAACAAAAAAATTGTAAAGTGGAGAAAGCGAGAGCGCGCGAATGCACTCAAGCAAACACAAACAGCACAGCACGATGCGTATTTTTTTTAAAATTGACAAAATAAATCAAAAATAAATCAAAAATAAAAAAAGTGGAAAAGGCGAGAGTGCGCGAGCACACAGGAGCAAAGACAAGCAGCGCAGCTTGATGCGTAGTAAAAAAAATAATAAATAGACAACTGGTCGACCTCATTAGAAATAAAAACCCAAAAGATTAGATAGACAAACAAACAAACACATAAATGTGGAGAGAAGGGCAGTGCGCTCAGGAGCAAAGGTAAACAGCAGACAGACCTGAATCCTTATCTTTACAAGGTCGACCTCAGAACTTTGTTCAGTTTGTCTCGGTGACGGATAATGGAAGGAAGGGCAGGCAACTGGTCGACTTCATTTAATTAAACAAATAAAAAATAAGATAAACTCTCAGGAATAGATAAATAATAACCAAAAAATTGTAAAGCGGAGAAAGCGAGAGCGCGCGAATGCACTCAAGCAAACACAAACAGCACAGCACGATGCGTATTTTTTTTAAAATTGACAAAATAAATCAAAAATAAATCAAAAATAAAAATAAGTGGAAAAGGCGAGAGTGCGCGAGCACACAGGAGCAAAGACAAGCAGCGCAGCTTGATGCGTAGTAAAAAAAATAATAAATAGACAACTGGTCGACCTCATTAGAAATAAAAACCCAAAAGATTAGATAGACAAACAAACAAACACATAAATGTGGAGAGAAGGGCAGTGCGCGCAGGAGCAAAGGTAAACAGCAGACAGACCTGAATCCTTATCTTTACAAGGTCGACCTCAGAACTTTGTTCAGTTTGTCTCGGTGACGGATAAGGGAAGGAAGGGCAGGCAACTGGTCGACTTCATTTAAATAAAAAAATAAAAAATAAGATAAACTCTCAGGAATAGATAAATAATAACAAAAAAATTGTAAAGTGGAGAAAGCGAGAGCGCGCGAATGCACTCAAGCAAACACAAACAGCACAGCACGATGCGTATTTTTTTTAAAATTGACAAAATAAATCAAAAATAAATCAAAAATAAAAATAAGTGGAAAAGGCGAGAGTGCGCGAGCACACAGGAGCAAAGACAAGCAGCGCAGCTTGATGCGTAGTAAAAAAAATAATAAATAGACAACTGGTCGACCTCATTAGAAATAAAAACCCAAAAGATTAGATAGACAAACAAACAAACACATAAATGTGGAGAGAAGGGCAGTGCGCGCAGGAGCAAAGGTAAACAGCAGACAGACCTGAATCCTTATCTTTACAAGGTCGACCTCAGAACTTTGTTCAGTTTGTCTCGGTGACGGATAATGGAAGGAAGGGCAGGCAACTGGTCGACTTCATTTAAATAAACAAATAAAAAATAAGATAAACTCTCAGGAATAGATAAATAATAACAAAAAAATTGTAAAGTGGAGCAAGCGAGAGCGCGCGAATGCACTCAAGCAAACACAAACAGCACAGCACGATGCGTATTTTTTTTAAATTGACAAAATATATCAAAAATAAATCAAAAATAAAAATAAGTGGAAAAAGCGAGAGTGCACGAGCACATAGGAGCAAAGACAAGCAGCACAGCTTGATGCGTAGTAAAAATATAATAAATAGACAACTGGTCGACCTCATTAGTAATAAAAACCAAAAAGATTAGATAGACAAACAAACAAACACATAAAAGTGGAGAGAAGGGCAGTGCGGGCAGGAGCAAAGGTAAACAGCAGACAGACCTGAATCCTTATCTTTACAAGTTCGACCTCAGAACTGTGTTCAGTTTGTCTCGGTGACGGATAATGGAAGGAAGGGCAGGCAACTGGTCGACTTCATTTAAATAAACAAATAAAAAATGAGATAAACTCTCAGGAATAGATAAATAATAACAAAAAAATTGTAAAGTGTAGAAAGCGAGAGCGCGCGAATGCACTCAAGCAAACACAAACAGCACAGCACGATGCGTATTTTTTTTTAAATTGACAAAATAAATCAAAAATAAATCAAAAATAAAAATAAGTGGAAAAGGCGAGAGTGCGCGAGCACACAGGAGCAAAGACAAGCAGCGCAGCTTGATGCGTAGTAAAAAAAATAATAAATAGACAACTGGTCGACCTCATTAGAAATAAAAACCCAAAAGATTAGATAGACAAACAAACAAACACATAAATGTGGAGAGAAGGGCAATGCGCGCAGAAGCAAAGGTAAACAGCAGACAGACCTGAATCCTTATCTTTACAAGGTCGACCTCAGAACTTTGTTCAGTTTGTCTCGGTGACGGATAATGGAAGGAAGGGCAGGCAAATGGTCGACTTCATTTAAATAAACAAATAAAAAATAAGATAAACTCTCAGGAATCGATAAATAATAACAAAAAAATTGTAAAGTGGAGAAAGCGAGAGCGCGCGAATGCACTCAAGCAAACACAAACAGCACAGCACGATGCGTATTTTTTTTAAAATTGAAAAAAGAAATCAAAAATAAAAATACGTGGAAAAGGCGAGAGTGCGCGAGCACACAGGAGCAAAGACAAGCAGCGCAGCTTGATGCGTAGTAAAAAAAATAATAAATAGACAACTGGTCGACCTCATTAGAAATAAAAACCCAAAAGATTAGATAGACAAACAAACAAACACATAAAGGTGGAGAGAAGGGCAGTGCGCGCAGGAGCAAAGGTAAACAGCAGACAGACCTGAATCCTTATCTTTACAAGGTCGACCTCAGAACTTTGTTCAGTTTGTCTCGGTGACGGATAATGGAAGGAAGGGCAGGCAACTGGTCGACTTCATTTAAATAAACAAATAAAAAATAAGATAAACTCTCAGGAATAGATAAATAATAACAAAAAATTGTAAAGTGGAGAAAACGCGCGAATGCACTCAAGCAAACACAAACAGCACAGCGAATGACAAAATAAATCGTGGAAAAGGCGAGAGTGCGCGAGCACACAGGAGCAAAGACAAGCAGCGCAGCTTGATGCGTAGTAAAAAAAATAACAAATAGACAACTGGTCGACCTCATTAGAAATAAAAACCCAAAAGATTAGATAGACAAACAAACAAACACATAAATGTGGAGAGAAGGGCAGTGCGCGCAGGAGCAAAGGTAAACAGCAGACAGACCTGAATCCTTATCTTTACAAGGTCGACCTCAGAACTTTGTTCAGTTTGTCTCGGTGACGGATAATGGAAGGAAGGGCAGGCAACTGGTCGACTTCATTTAAATAAACAAATAAAAAATAAGATAAACTCTCAGGAATAGATAAATAATAACAAAAAATTGTAAAGTGGAGAAAGCGAGAGCGCGCGAATGCACTCAAGCAAACACAAACAGCACAGCACGATGCGTATTTTTTTTAAAATTGACAAAATAAATCAAAAATAAATCAAAAATAAAAATAAGTGGAAACGGCGAGAGTGCGCGAGCACACAGGAGCAAAGACAAGCAGCGCAGCTTGATGCGTAGTAAAAAAAATAATAAATAGACAACTGGTCGACCTCATTAGAAATAAAAACCCAAAAGATTAGATAGACAAACAAACAAACACATAAATGTGGAGAGAAGGGCAGTGCGCGCAGGAGCAAAGGTAAACAGCAGACAGACCTGAATCCTTATCTTTACAAGGTCGACCTCAGAACTTTGTTCAGTTTGTCTCGGTGACGGATAATGGAAGGAAGGGCAGGCAACTGGTCGACTTCATTTAAATAAACAAATAAAAAATAAGATAAACTCTCAGGAATAGATAAATAATAACAAAAAAATTGTAAAGTGGAGAAAGCGAGAGCGCGCGAATGCACTCAAGCAAACACAAACAGCACAGCACGATGCGTATTTTTTTTTAAAATTGACAAAATAAATCAAAAATAAATCAAAAATAAAAATAAGTGGAAAAGGCGAGAGTGCGCGAGCACACAGGAGCAAAGACAAGCAGCGCAGCTTGATGCGTAGTAAAAAAAATAATAAATAGACAACTGGTCGACCTCATTAGAAATAAAAACCCAAAAGATTAGATAGACAAACAAACAAACACATAAATGTGGAGAGAAGGGCAGTGCGCGCAGGAGCAAAGGTAAACAGCAGACAGACCTGAATCCTTATCTTTACAAGGTCGACCTCAGAACTTTGTTCAGTTTGTCTCGGTGACGGATAATGGAAGGAAGGGCAGGCAACTGGTCGACTTCATTTAAATAAACAAATAAAAAATAAGATAAACTCTCAGGAATAGATAAATAATAACAAAAAAATTGTAAAGTGGAGAAAGCGAGAGCGCGCGAATGCACTCAAGCAAACACAAACAGCACAGCACGATGCGTATTTTTTTTAAATTGACAAAATAAATCAAAAATAAATCAAAAATAAAAATAAGTGGAAAAGGCGAGAGTGCGCGAGCACACAGGAGCAAAGACAAGCAGCGCAGCTTGATGCGTAGTAAAAAAAATAATAAATAGACAACTGGTCGACCTCATTAGAAATAAAAACCCAAAAGATTAGATAGACAAACAAACAAACACATAAATGTGGAGAGAAGGGCAGTGCGGGCAGGAGCAAAGGTAAACAGCAGACAGACCTGAATCCTTATCTTTACAAGGTCGACCTCAGAACTTTGTTCAGTTTGTCTCGGTGACGGATAATGGAAGGAAGGGCAGGCAACTGGTCGACTTCATTTAAATAAACAAATAAAAAATAAGATAAACTCTCAGGAATAGATAAATAATAACAAAAAAATTGTAAAGTGGAGAAAGCGAGAGCGCGCGAATGCACTCAAGCAAACACAAACAGCACAGCACGATGCGTATTTTTTTTTAAATTGACAAAATAAATCAAAAATAAATCAAAAATAAAAATAAGTGGAAAAGGCGAGAGTGCGCGAGCACACAGGAGCAAAGACAAGCAGCGCAGCTTGATGCGTAGTAAAAAAAATAATAAATAGACAACTGGTCGACCTCATTAGAAATAAAAACCCAAAAGATTAGATAGACAAACAAACAAACACATAAATGTGGAGAGAAGGGCAGTGCGCGCAGGAGCAAAGGTAAACAGCAGACAGACCTGAATCCTTATCTTTACAAGGTCGACCTCAGAACTTTGTTCAGTTTGTCTCGGTGACGGATAATGGAAGGAAGGGCAGGCAACTGGTCGACTTCATTTAAATAAACAAATAAAAAATAAGATAAACTCTCAGGAATAGATAAATAATAACAAAAAAATTGTAAAGTGGAGAAAGCGAGAGCGCGCGAATGCACTCAAGCAAACACAAACAGCACAGCACGATGCGTATTTTTTTTAAATTGACAAAATAGAAATCAAAAATAAAAATAAGTGGAAAAGGCGAGAGTGCGCGAGCACACAGGAGCAAAGACAAGCAGCGCAGCTTGATGCGTAGTAAAAAAAATAATAAATAGACAACTGGTCGACCTCATTAGAAATAAAAACCCAAAAGATTAGATAGACAAACAAACAAACACATAAAGTGGAGAGAAGGGCAGTGCGGGCAGGAGCAAAGGTAAACAGCAGACAGACCTGAATCCTTATCTTTACAAGGTCGACCTCAGAACTTTGTTCAGTTTGTCTCGGTGACGGATAATGGAAGGAAGGGCAGGCAACTGGTCGACTTCATTTAAATAAACAAATAAAAAATAAGATAAACTCTCAGGAATAGATAAATAATAACAAAAAAATTGTAAAGTGGAGAAAGCGAGAGCGCGCGAATGTCGAGAGTGCGCGAGCACACAGGAGCAAAGACAAGCAGCGCAGCTTGATGCGTAGTAAAAAAAATAACAAATAGACAACTGGTCGACCTCATTAGAAATAAAAACCCAAAAGATTAGATAGACAAACAAACAAACACATAAATGTGGAGAGAAGGGCAGTGCGCGCAGGAGCAAAGGTAAACAGCAGACAGACCTGAATCCTTATCTTTACAAGGTCGACCTCAGAACTTTGTTCAGTTTGTCTCGGTGACGGATAATGGAAGGAAGGGCAGGCAACTGGTCGACTTCATTTAAATAAACAAATAAAAAATAAGATAAACTCTCAGGAATAGATAAATAATAACAAAAAAATTGTAAAGTGGAGAAAGCGAGAGCGCGCGAATGCACTCAAGCAAACACAAACAGCACAGCACGATGCGTATTTTTTTTAAATTGACAAAATAAATAAAAAATAAATCAAAAATAAAAATAAGTGGAAAAGGCGAGAGTGCGCGAGCACACAGGAGCAAAGACAAGCAGCGCAGCTTGATGCGTAGTAAAAAAAATAATAAATAGACAACTGGTCGACCTCATTAGAAATAAAAACCCAAAAGATTAGATAGACAAACAAACAAACACATAAATGTGGAGAGAAGGGCAGTGCGGGCAGGAGCAAAGGTAAACAGTAGACAGAACTGAATCCTTATCTTTACAAGGTCGACCTCAGAACTTTGTTCAGTTTGTCTCGGTGACGGATAATCGAAGGAAGGGCAGGCAACTGGTCGACTTCATTTAAATAAACAAATAAAAAATAAGATAAACTCTCAGGAATAGATAAATATTAACAAAAATATTGTAAAGTGGAGAAAGCGAGAGCGCGCGAATGCACTCAAGCAAACACAAACAGCACAGCACAATGCGTATTTTTTTATTATTGACAAAATAAATCAAAAATAAAAATAAGTGGAAAAGGCGAGAGTGCGCGAGCACACAGGAGCAAAGACAAGCAGCGCAGCTTGATGCGTAGTAAAAAAAATAATAAATAGACAACTGGTCGACCTCATTAGAAATAAAAACCCAAAAGATTAGATAGACAAACAAACAAACACATAAATGTGGAGAGAAGGGCAGTGCGCGCAGGAGCAAAGGTAAACAGCAGACAGACCTGAATCCTTATCTTTACAAGGTCGACCTCAGAACTTTGTTCAGTTTGTCTCGGTGACGGATAATGGAAGGAAGGGCTGCAACTGGTCGACTTCATTTAAATAAACAAATAAAAAATAAGATAAACTCTCAGGAATAGATAAATAATAACAAAAAAATTGTAAAGTGGAGAAAGCGAGAGCGCGCGAATGCACTCAAGCAAACACAAACAGCACAGCACGATGCGTATTTTTTTTAAAATTGACAAAATAAATAAAAAATAAATCAAAAATAAAAATAAGTGGAAAAGGCGAGAGTGCGCGAGCACACAGGAGCAAAGACAAGCAGCGCAGCTTGATGCGTAGTAAAAAAAATAATAAATAGACAACTGGTCGACCTCATTAGAAATAAAAACCCAAAAGATTAGATAGACAAACAAACAAACACATAAATGTGGAGAGAAGGGCAGTGCGCGCAGGAGCAAAGGTAAACAGCAGACAGACCTGAATCCTTATCTTTACAAGGTCGACCTCAGAACTTTGTTCAGTTTGTCTCGGTGACGGATAATGGAAGGAAGGGCAGGCAACTGGTCGACTTCATTTAAATAAACAAATAAAAAATAAGATAAACTCTCAGGAATAGATAAATAATAACAAAAAAATTGTAAAGTGGAGAAAGCGAGAGCGCGCGAATGCACTCAAGCAAACACAAACAGCACAGCACGATGCGTATTTTTTTTTAAAATTGACAAAATAAATCAAAAATAAATCAAAAATAAAAATAAGTGGAAAATGGCGAGAGTGCGCGAGCACACAGGAGCAAAGACAAGCATCGCAGCTTGATGCGTAGTAAAAAAATAATAAATAGACAACTGGTCGACCTCATTAGAAATAAAAACCCAAAAGATTAGATAGACAAACAAACAAACACATAAATGTGGAGAGAAGGGCAGTGCACGCAGGAGCAAAGGTAAACAGGAGACAGACCTGAATCCTTATCTTTACAAGGTCGACCTCAGAACTTTGTTCAGTTTGTCTCGGTGACGGATAATGGAAGGAAGGGCAGGCAACTGGTCGACTTCATTTAAATAAACAAATAAAAAATAAGATAAACTCTCAGGAATAGATAAATAATAACAAAAAAATTGTAAAGTGGAGAAAGCGAGAGCGCGCGAATGCACTCAAGCAAGCACAAACAGCACAGCACGATGCGTATTTTTTTTTAAATTGACAAAATAAATCAAAAATAAATCAAAAATAAAAATAAGTGGAAACGGCGAGAGTGCGCGAGCACACAGGAGCAAAGACAAGCAGCGCAGCTTGATGCGTAGTAAAAAAAATAATAAATAGACAACTGGTCGACCTCATTAGAAATAAAAACCAAAAGATTAGATAGACAAACAAACAAACACATAAATGTGGAGAGAAGGGCAGTGCGGGCAGGAGCAAAGGTAAACAGAGACAGACCTGAATCCTTATCTTTACAAGGTCGACCTCAGAACTTTGTTCAGTTTGTCTCGGTGACGGATAATGGAAGGAAGGGCAGGCAACTGGTCGACTTCATTTAAATAAACAAATAAAAAATAAGATAAACTCTCAGGAATAGATAAATAATAACAAAAAAATTGTAAAGTGGAGAAAGCGAGAGCGCGCGAATGCACTCAAGCAAACACAAACAGCACAGCACCGATGCGTATTTTTTTTTAAATTGACAAAATAAATCAAAAATAAATCAAAAATAAAAATAAGTGGAAAAGGCGAGAGTGCGCGAGCACACAGGAGCAAAGACAAGCAGCGCAGCTTGATGCGTAGTAAAAAAAATAATAAATAGACAACTGGTCGACCTCATTAGAAATAAAAACCCAAAAGATTAGATAGACAAACAAACAAACACATAAATGTGGAGAGAAGGGCAGTGCGCGCAGGAGCAAAGGTAAACAGTAGACAGACCTGAATCCTTATCTTTACAAGGTCGACCTCAGAACTTTGTTCAGTTTGTCTCGGTGACGGATAATGGAAGGAAGGGCAGGCAACTGGTCGACTTCATTTAAATAAACAAATAAAAAATAAGATAAACTCTCAGGAATAGATAAATAATAACAAAAAAATTGTAAAGTGGAGAAAGCGAGAGCGCGCGAATGCACTCAAGCAAACACAAACAGCACAGCACGATGCGTATTTTTTTTAAAATTGACAAAATAAATCAAAAATAAAAATAAGTGGAAAAGGCGAGAGTGCGCGAGCACACAGGAGCAAAGACAAGCAGCGCAGCTTGATGCGTAGTAAAAAAAATAATAAATAGACAACTGGTCGACCTCATTAGAAATAAAAACCCAAAAGATTAGATAGACAAACAAACAAACACATAAATGTGGAGAGAAGGGCAGTGCGGGCAGGAGCAAAGGTAAACAGCAGACAGACCTGAATCCTTATCTTTACAAGGTCGACCTCAGAACTTTGTTCAGTTTGTCTCGGTGACGGATAATGGAAGGAAGGGCAGGCAACTGGTCGACTTCATTTAAATAAACAAATAAAAAATAAGATAAACTCTCAGGAATAGATAAATAATAACAAAAAAATTGTAAAGTGGAGAAAGCGAGAGCGCGCGAATGCACTCAAGCAAACAAAACAGCACAGCCCGATGCGTATTTTTTTTTAAAATTGACAAAATAAATCAAAAATAAATCAAAAATAAAAATAGTGGAAAAGGCGAGAGTGCGCGAGCACACAGGAGCAAAGACAAGCAGCGCAGCTTGATGCGTAGTAAAAAAAATAATAAATAGACAACTGGTCGACCTCATTAGAAATAAAAACCCAAAAGATTAGATAGACAAACAAACAAACACATAAATGTGGAGAGAAGGGCAGTGCGCGCAGGAGCAAAGGTAAACAGCAGACAGACCTGAATCCTTATCTTTACAAGGTCGACCTCAGAACTTTGTTCAGTTTGTCTCGGTGACGGATAATGGAAGGAAGGGCAGGCAACTGGTCGACTTCATTTAAATAAACAAATAAAAAATAAGATAAACTCTCAGGAATAGATAAATAATAACAAAAAAATTGTAAAGTGGAGAAAGCGAGAGCGCGCGAATGCACTCAAGCAAACACAAACAGCACAGCACGATGCGTATTTTTTTTAAATTGACAAAATAAATCAAAAATAAAAATAAGTGGAAAAGGCGAGAGTGCGCGAGCACACAGGAGCAAAGACAAGCAGCGCAGCTTGATGCGTAGTAAAAAAAATAATAAATAGACAACTGGTCGACCTCATTAGAAATAAAAACCCAAAAGATTAGATAGACAAACAAACAAACACATAAATGTGGAGAGAAGGGCAGTGCACGCAGGAGCAAAGGTAAACAGGAGACAGACCTGAATCCTTATCTTTACAAGGTCGACCTCAGAACTTTGTTCAGTTTGTCTCGGTGACGGATAATGGAAGGAAGGGCAGGCAACTGGTCGACTTCATTTAAATAAACAAATAAAAAATAAGATAAACTCTCAGGAATAGATAAATAATAACAAAAAATTGTAAAGTGGAGAAAGCGAGAGCGCGCGAATGCACTCAAGCAAACACAAACAGCACAGCACGATGCGTATTTTTTTTAAAATTGACAAAATAAATCAAAAATAAATCAAAAATAAAAATAAGTGGAAAAGGCGAGAGTGCGCGAGCACACAGGAGCAAAGACAAGCAGCGCAGCTTGATGCGTAGTAAAAAAAATAATAAATAGACAACTGGTCGACCTCATTAGAAATAAAAACCCAAAAGATTAGATAGACAAACAAACAAACACATAAATGTGGAGAGAAGGGCAGTGCGCGCAGGAGCAAAGGTAAACAGCAGACAGACCTGAATCCTTATCTTTACAAGGTCGACCTCAGAACTTTGTTCAGTTTGTCTCGGTGACGGATAATGGAAGGAAGGGCTGGCAACTGGTCGACTTCATTTAAATAAACAAATAAAAAATAAGATAAACTCTCAGGAATAGATAAATAATAACAAAAAAATTGTAAAGTGGAGAAAGCGAGAGCGCGCGAATGTCAGAGTTCGCGAGCACACAGGAGCAAAGACAAGCAGCGCAGCTTGATGCGTAGTAAAAAAAATAACAAATAGACAACTGGTCGACCTCATTAGAAATAAAAACCCAAAAGATTAGATAGACAAACAAACAAACACATAAATGTGGAGAGAAGGGCAGTGCGCGCAGGAGCAAAGGTAAACAGCAGACAGACCTGAATCCTTATCTTTACAAGGTCGACCTCAGAACTTTGTTCAGTTTGTCTCGGTGACGGATAATGGAAGGAAGGGCAGGCAACTGGTCGACTTCATTTAAATAAACAAATAAAAAATAAGATAAACTCTCAGGAATAGATAAATAATAACAAAAAAATTGTAAAGTGGAGAAAGCGAGAGCGCGCGAATGCACTCAAGCAAGCACAAACAGCACAGCACGATGCGTATTTTTTTTTAAATTGACAAAATAAATAAAAAATAAATCAAAAATAAAAATAAGTGGAAACGGCGAGAGTGCGCGAGCACACAGGAGCAAAGACAAGCAGCGCAGCTTGATGCGTAGTAAAAAAAATAATAAATAGACAACTGGTCGACCTCATTAGAAATAAAAACCCAAAAGATTAGATAGACAAACAAACAAACACATAAATGTGGAGAGAAGGGCAGTGCGCAGGAGCAAAGGTAAACAGAGACAGACCTGAATCCTTATCTTTACAAGGTCGACCTCAGAACTTTGTTCAGTTTGTCTCGGTGACGGATAATGGAAGGAAGGGCAGGCAACTGGTCGACTTCATTTAAATAAACAAATAAAAAATAAGATAAACTCTCAGGAATAGATAAATAATAACAAAAAAATTGTAAAGTGGAGAAAGCGAGAGCGCGCGAATGCACTCAAGCAAACAAAAACAGCACAGCACCGATGCGTATTTTTTTTTAAATTGACAAAATAAATCAAAAATAAATCAAAAATAAAAATAAGTGGAAAAGGCGAGAGTGCGCGAGCACACAGGAGCAAAGACAAGCAGCGCAGCTTGATGCGTAGTAAAAAAATAATAAATAGACAACTGGTCGACCTCATTAGAAATAAAAACCCAAAAGATTAGATAGACAAACAAACAAACACATAAATGTGGAGAGAAGGGCAGTGCGCGCAGGAGCAAAGGTAAACAGTAGACAGACCTGAATCCTTATCTTTACAAGGTCGACCTCAGAACTTTGTTCAGTTTGTCTCGGTGACGGATAATGGAAGGAAGGGCAGGTAACTGGTCGACTTCATTTAAATAAACAAATAAAAAATAAGATAAACTCTCAGGAATAGATAAATAATAACAAAAAAATTGTAAAGTGGAGAAAGCGAGAGCGCGCGAATGCACTCAAGCAAACACAAACAGCACAGCACATGCGTATTTTTTTATAAATTGACAAAATAAATCAAAAATAAAAATAAGTGGAAAAGGCGAGAGTGCGCGAGCACACAGGAGCAAAGACAAGCAGCGCAGCTTGATGCGTAGTAAAAAAAATAATAAATAGACAACTGGTCGACCTCATTAGAAATAAAATCCCAAAAGATTAGATAGACAAACAAACAAACACATAAATGTGGAGAGAAGGGCAGTGCACGCAGGAGCAAAGGTAAACAGGAGACAGACCTGAATCCTTATCTTTACAAGGTCGACCTCAGAACTTTGTTCAGTTTGTCTCGGTGACGGATAATGGAAGGAAGGGCAGGCAACTGGTCGACTTCATTAAATAAACAAATAAAAAATAAGATAAACTCTCAGGAATAGATAAATAATAACAAAAAATTGTAAAGTGGAGAAAGCGAGAGCGCGCGAATGCACTCAAGCAAACACAAACAGCACAGCACGATGCGTATTTTTTTTAAAATTGACAAAATAAATAAAAAATAAATCAAAAATAAAAATAAGTGGAAAAGGCGAGAGTGCGCGAGCACACAGGAGCAAAGACAAGCAGCGCAGCTTGATGCGTAGTAAAAAAAATAATAAATAGACAACTGGTCGACCTCATTAGAAATAAAAACCCAAAAGATTAGATAGACAAACAAACAAACACATAAATGTGGAGAGAAGGGCAGTGTGCGCAGGAGCAAAGGTAAACAGCAGACAGACCTGAATCCTTATCTTTACAAGGTCGACCTCAGAACTTTGTTCAGTTTGTCTCGGTGACGGATAATGGAAGGAAGGGCTGGCAACTGGTCGACTTCATTTAAATAAACAAATAAAAAATAAGATAAACTCTCAGGAATAGATAAATAATAACAAAAAAATTGTAAAGTGGAGAAAGCGAGAGCGCGCGAATGCACTCAAGCAAACACAAACAGCACAGCACGATGCGTATTTTTTTTTAAAATTGACAAAATAAATCAAAAATAAATCAAAAATAAAAATAAGTGGAAAAGGCGAGAGTGCGCGAGCACACAGGAGCAAAGACAAGCAGCGCAGCTTGATGCGTAGTAAAAAAAATAATAAATAGACAACTGGTCGACCTCATTAGAAATAAAAACCCAAAAGATTAGATAGACAAACAAACAAACACATAAATGTGGAGAGAAGGGCAGTGCGCGCAGGAGCAAAGGTAAACAGCAGACAGACCTGAATCCTTATCTTTACAAGGTCGACCTCAGAACTTTGTTCAGTTTGTCTCGGTGACGGATAATGGAAGGAAGGGCAGGCAACTGGTCGACTTCATTTAAATAAACAAATAAAAAATAAGATAAACTCTCAGGAATAGATAAATAATAACAAAAAAATTGTAAAGTGGAGAAAGCGAGAGCGCGCGAATGCACTCAAGCAAACACAAACAGCACAGCACGATGCGTATTTTTTTTTAAATTGACAAAATAAATCAAAAATAAAAATAAGTGGAAAAGGCGAGAGTGCGCGAGCACACAGGAGCAAAGACAAGCAGCGCAGCTTGATGCGTAGTAAAAAAAATAATAAATAGACAACTGGTCGACCTCATTAGAAATAAAATCCCAAAAGATTAGATAGACAAACAAACAAACACATAAATGTGGAGAGAAGGGCAGTGCACGCAGGAGCAAAGGTAAACAGGAGACAGACCTGAATCCTTATCTTTACAAGGTCGACCTCAGAACTTTGTTCAGTTTGTCTCGGTGACGGATAATGGAAGGAAGGGCAGGCAACTGGTCGACTTCATTTAAATAAACAAATAAAAAATAAGATAAACTCTCAGGAATAGATAAATAATAACAAAAAAATTGTAAAGTGGAGAAAGCGAGAGCGCGCGAATGCACTCAAGCAAACACAAACAGCACAGCACGATGCGTATTTTTTTTTAAAATTGACAAAATAAATCAAAAATAAATCAAAAATAAAAATAAGTGGAAAAGGCGAGAGTGCGCGAGCACACAGGAGCAAAGACAAGCAGCGCAGCTTGATGCGTAGTAAAAAAAATAATAAATAGACAACTGGTCGATCTCATTAGAAATAAAAACCCAAAAGATTAGATAGACAAACAAACAAACACATAAATGTGGAGAGAAGGGCAGTGCGCGCAGGAGCAAAGGTAAACAGCAGACAGACCTGAATCCTTATCTTTACAAGGTCGACCTCAGAACTTTGTTCAGTTTGTCTCGGTGACGGATAATGGAAGGAAGGGCAGGCAACTGGTCGACTTCATTTAAATAAACAAATAAAAAATAAGATAAACTCTCAGGAATAGATAAATAATAACAAAAAAATTGTAAAGTGGAGAAAGCGAGAGCGCGCGAATGCACTCAAGCAAACAAAACAGCACAGCCCGATGCGTATTTTTTTTTAAAATTGACAAAATAAATCAAAAATAAATCAAAAATAAGTGGAAAAGGCGAGAGTGCGCGAGCACACAGGAGCAAAGACAAGCAGCGCAGCTTGATGCGTAGTAAAAAAAATAATAAATAGACAACTGGTCGACCTCATTAGAAATAAAAACCCAAAAGATTAGATAGACAAACAAACAAACACATAAATGTGGAGAGAAGGGCAGTGCGCGCAGGAGCAAAGGTAAACAGCAGACAGACCTGAATCCTTATCTTTACAAGGTCGACCTCAGAACTTTGTTCAGTTTGTCTCGGTGACGGATAATGGAAGGAAGGGCAGGCAACTGGTCGACTTCATTTAAATAAACAAATAAAAAATAAGATAAACTCTCAGGAATAGATAAATAATAACAAAAAAATTGTAAAGTGGAGAAAGCGAGAGCGCGCGAATGCACTCAAGCAAGCACAAACAGCACAGCACGATGCGTATTTTTTTTTAAATTGACAAAATAAATAAAAAATAAATCAAAAATAAAAATAAGTGGAAACGGCGAGAGTGCGCGAGCACACAGGAGCAAAGACAAGCAGCGCAGCTTGATGCGTAGTAAAAAAAATAATAAATAGACAACTGGTCGACCTCATTAGAAATAAAAACCCAAAAGATTAGATAGACAAACAAACAAACACATAAATGTGGAGAGAAGGGCAGTGTGCGCAGGAGCAAAGGTAAACAGAGACAGACCTGAATCCTTATCTTTACAAGGTCGACCTCAGAACTTTGTTCAGTTTGTCTCGGTGACGGATAATGGAAGGAAGGGCAGGCAACTGGTCGACTTCATTTAAATAAACAAATAAAAAATAAGATAAACTCTCAGGAATAGATAAATAATAACAAAAAAATTGTAAAGTGGAGAAAGCGAGAGCGCGCGAATGCACTCAAGCAAACAAAAACAGCACAGCCCGATGCGTATTTTTTTTTAAATTGACAAAATAAATCAAAAATAAATCAAAAATAAAAATAAGTGGAAAAGGCGAGAGTGCGCGAGCACACAGGAGCAAAGACAAGCAGCGCAGCTTGATGCGTAGTAAAAAAAAAATAAATAGACAACTGGTCGACCTCATTAGAAATAAAAACCCAAAAGATTAGATAGACAAACAAACAAACACATAAATGTGGAGAGAAGGGCAGTGCGCGCAGGAGCAAAGGTAAACAGGAGACAGACCTGAATCCTTATCTTTACAAGGTCGACCTCAGAACTTTGTTCAGTTTGTCTCGGTGACGGATAATGGAAGGAAGGGCTGCCAACTGGTCGACTTCATTTAAATAAACAAATAAAAAATAAGATAAACTCTCAGGAATAGATAAATAATAACAAAAAAATTGTAAAGTGGAGAAAGCGAGAGCGCGCGAATGCACTCAAGCAAACACAAACAGCACAGCACGATGCGTATTTTTTTAAATTGACAAAATAAATAAAAAATAAATCAAAAATAAAAATAAGTGGAAAAGGCGAGAGTGCGCGAGCACACAGGAGCAAAGACAAGCAGCGCAGCTTGATGCGTAGTAAAAAAAATAATAAATAGACAACTGGTCGACCTCATTAGAAATAAAAACCCAAAAGATTAGATAGACAAACAAACAAACACATAAATGTGGAGAGAAGGGCAGTGTGCGCAGGAGCAAAGGTAAACAGCAGACAGACCTGAATCCTTATCTTTACAAGGTCGACCTCAGAACTTTGTTCAGTTTGTCTCGGTGACGGATAATGGAAGGAAGGGCAGGCAACTGGTCGACTTCATTAAAATAAACAAATAAAAAATAAGATAAACTCTCAGGAATAGATAAATAATAACAAAAAATTGTAAAGTGGAGAAAGCGAGAGCGCGCGAATGCACTCAAGCAAACACAAACAGCACATCACGATACGTATTTTTTTTTAAAATTGACAAAATAAATCAAAAATAAATCAAAAATAAAAATAAGTGGAAAATGCGAGAGTGCGCGAGCACACAGGAGCAAAGACAAGCATCGCAGCTTGATGTGTAGTAAAAAAATAATAAATAGACAACTGGTCGACCTCATTAGAAATAAAAACCCAAAAGATTAGATAGACAAACAAACAAACACATAAATGTGGAGAGAAGGGCAGTGCGCGCAGGAGCAAAGGTAAACAGCAGACAGACCTGAATCCTTATCTTTACAAGGTCGACCTCAGAACTTTGTTCAGTTTGTCTCGGTGACGGATAATGGAAGGAAGGGCTGGCAACTGGTCGACTTCATTTAAATAAACAAATAAAAAATAAGATAAACTCTCAGGAATAGATAAATAATAACAAAAAAATTGTAAAGTGGAGAAAGCGAGAGCGCGCGAATGCACTCAAGCAAACACAAACAGCACAGCACGATGCGTATTTTTTTTTAAAATTGACAAAATAAATCAAAAATAAATCAAAAATAAAAATAAGTGGAAAAGGCGAGAGTGTGTGAGCACACAGGAGCAAAGACAAGCAGCGCAGCTTGATGCGTAGTAAAAAAAATAATAAATAGACAACTGGTCGACCTCATTAGAAATAAAAACCCAAAAGATTAGATAGACAAACAAACAAACACATAAATGTGGAGAGAAGGGCAGTGCGCGCAGGAGCAAAGGTAAACAGCAGACAGACCTGAATCCTTATCTTTACAAGGTCGACCTCAGAACTTTGTTCAGTTTGTCTCGGTGACGGATAATGGAAGGAAGGGCAGGCAACTGGTCGACTTCATTTAAATAAACAAATAAAAAATAAGATAAACTCTCAGGAATAGATAAATAATAACAAAAAAAATTGCAAAGTGGAGAAAGCGAGAGCGCGCGAATGCACTCAAGCAAACAAAAACAGCACATCCCGATGCGTATTTTTTTTTAAAATTGACAAAATAAATCAAAAATAAATCAAAAATAAAAATAAGTGGAAAAGGCGAGAGTGCGCGAGCACACAGGAGCAAAGACAAGCAGCGCAGCTTGATGCGTAGTAAAAAAAATAATAAATAGACAACTGGTCGACCTCATTAGAAATAAAATCCCAAAAGATTAGATAGACAAACAAACAAACACATAAATGTGCAGAGAAGGGCAGTGCACGCAGGAGCAAAGGTAAACAGGAGACAGACCTGAATCCTTATCTTTACAAGGTCGACCTCAGAACTTTGTTCAGTTTGTCTCGGTGACGGATAATGGAAGGAAGGGCTGGCAACTGGTCCACTTCATTTAAATAAATAAATAAAATATAAGATAAACTCTCAGGAATAGATAAATAATAACAAAAAATTGTAAAGTGGAGAAAACGAGAGCACGCGAATGTCGAGAGTGCGCGAGCACACAGGAGCAAAGACAAGCAGCGCAGCTTGATGCGTAGTAAAAAAAATAACAAATAGACAACTGGTCGACCTCATTAGAAATAAAAACCCAAAAGATTAGATAGACAAACAAACAAACACATAAATGTGGAGAGAAGGGCATGGCGCGCAGGAGCAAAGGTAAACAGCAGACAGACCTGAATCCTTATCTTTACAAGGTCGACCTCAGAACTTTGTTCAGTTTGTCTCGGTGATGGATAATGGAAGGAAGGGCAGGCAACTGGTCGACTTCATTTAAATAAACAAATAAAAAATAAGATAAACTCTCAGGAATAGATAAATAATAACAAAAAAATTGTAAAGTGGAGAAAGCGAGAGCGCGCGAATGCACTCAAGCAAACACAAACAGCACAGCACGATGCGTATTTTTTTTTAAATTGACAAAATAAATCAAAAATAAAAATAAGTGGAAAAGGCGAGAGTGCGCGAGCACACAGGAGCAAAGACAAGCAGCGCAGCTTGATGCGTAGTAAAAAAAATAATAAATAGACAACTGGTCGACCTCATTAGAAATAAAAACCCAAAAGATTAGATAGACAAACAAACAAACACATAAATGTGGAGAGAAGGGCAGTGCGCGCAGGAGCAAAGGTAAACAGCAGACAGACCTGAATCCTTATCTTTACAAGGTCGACCTCAGAACTTTGTTCAGTTTGTCTCGGTGACGGATAATGGAAGGAAGGGCAGGCAACTGGTCGACTTCATTTAAATAAACAAATAAAAAATAAGATAAACTCTCAGGAATAGATAAATAATAACAAAAAAATTGTAAAGTGGAGAAAGCGAGAGCGCGCGAATGCACTCAAGCAAACACAAACAGCACAGCACGATGCGTATTTTTTTTTAAATTGACAAAATAAATCAAAAATAAATCAAAAATAAAAATAAGTGGAAAAGGCGAGAGTGCGCGAGCACACAGGAGCAAAGACAAGCAGCGCAGCTTGATGCGTAGTAAAAAAAATAATAAATAGACAACTGGTCGACCTCATTAGAAATAAAAACCCAAAAGATTAGATAGACAAACAAACAAACACATAAATGTGGAGAGAAGGGCAGTGCGCGCAGGAGCAAAGGTAAACAGTAGACAGAACTGAATCCTTATCTTTACAAGGTCGACCTCAGAACTTTGTTCAGTTTGTCTCGGTGACGGATAATCGAAGGAAGGGCAGGCAACTGGTCGACTTCATTTAAATAAACAAATAAAAAATAAGATAAACTCTCAGGAATAGATAAATATTAACAAAAATATTGTAAAGTGGAGAAAGCGAGAGCGCGCGAATGCACTCAAGCAAACACAAACAGCACAGCACAATGCGTATTTTTTTATTAATTGACAAAATAAATCAAAAATAAAAATAAGTGGAAAAGGCGAGAGTGCGCGAGCACACAGGAGCAAAGACAAGCAGCGCAGCTTGATGCGTAGTAAAAAAAAAATAAATAGACAACTGGTCGACCTCATTAGAAATAAAATCCCAAAAGATTAGATAGACAAACAAACAAACACATAAATGTGGAGAGAAGGGCAGTGCACGCAGGAGCAAAGGTAAACAGGAGACAGACCTGAATCCTTATCTTTACAAGGTCGACCTCAGAACTTTGTTCAGTTTGTCTCGGTGACGGATAATGGAAGGAAGGGCTGCCAACTGGTCGACTTCATTTAAATAAACAAATAAAAAATAAGATAAACTCTCAGGAATAGATAAATAATAACAAAAAAATTGTAAAGTGGAGAAAGCGAGAGCGCGCGAATGCACTCAAGCAAACACAAACAGCACAGCACGATGCGTATTTTTTTTAAAATTGACAAAATAAATAAAAAATAAATCAAAAATAAAAATAAGTGGAAAAGGCGAGAGTGCGCGAGCACACAGGAGCAAAGACAAGCAGCGCAGCTTGATGCGTAGTAAAAAAAATAATAAATAGACAACTGGTCGACCTCATTAGAAATAAAAACCCAAAAGATTAGATAGACAAACAAACAAACACATAAATGTGGAGAGAAGGGCAGTGCGCGCAGGAGCAAAGGTAAACAGCAGACAGAACTGAATCCTTATCTTTACAAGGTCGACCTCAGAACTTTGTTCAGTTTGTCTCGGTGACGGATAATGGAAGGAAGGGCAGGCAACTGGTCGACTTCATTAAAATAAACAAATAAAAAATAAGATAAACTCTCAGGAATAGATAAATAATAACAAAAAATTGTAAAGTGGAGAAAGCGAGAGCGCGCGAATGCACTCAAGCAAACACAAACAGCACATCACGATACGTATTTTTTTTTAAAATTGACAAAATAAATCAAAAATAAATCAAAAATAAAAATAAGTGGAAAATGCGAGAGTGCGCGAGCACACAGGAGCAAAGACAAGCATCGCAGCTTGATGTGTAGTAAAAAAATAATAAATAGACAACTGGTCGACCTCATTAGAAATAAAAACCCAAAAGATTAGATAGACAAACAAACAAACACATAAATGTGGAGAGAAGGGCAGTGCGCGCAGGAGCAAAGGTAAACAGCAGACAGACCTGAATCCTTATCTTTACAAGGTCGACCTCAGAACTTTGTTCAGTTTGTCTCGGTGACGGATAATGGAAGGAAGGGCTGGCAACTGGTCGACTTCATTTAAATAAACAAATAAAAAATAAGATAAACTCTCAGGAATAGATAAATAATAACAAAAAAATTGTAAAGTGGAGAAAGCGAGAGCGCGCGAATGCACTCAAGCAAACACAAACAGCACAGCACGATGCGTATTTTTTTTTAAAATTGACAAAATAAATCAAAAATAAATCAAAAATAAAAATAAGTGGAAAAGGCGAGAGTGTGTGAGCACACAGGAGCAAAGACAAGCAGCGCAGCTTGATGCGTAGTAAAAAAAATAATAAATAGACAACTGGTCGACCTCATTAGAAATAAAAACCCAAAAGATTAGATAGACAAACAAACAAACACATAAATGTGGAGAGAAGGGCAGTGCGCGCAGGAGCAAAGGTAAACAGCAGACAGACCTGAATCCTTATCTTTACAAGGTCGACCTCAGAACTTTGTTCAGTTTGTCTCGGTGACGGATAATGGAAGGAAGGGCAGGCAACTGGTCGACTTCATTTAAATAAACAAATAAAAAATAAGATAAACTCTCAGGAATAGATAAATAATAACAAAAAAAATTGCAAAGTGGAGAAAGCGAGAGCGCGCGAATGCACTCAAGCAAACAAAAACAGCACATCCCGATGCGTATTTTTTTTTAAAATTGACAAAATAAATCAAAAATAAATCAAAAATAAAAATAAGTGGAAAAGGCGAGAGTGCGCGAGCACACAGGAGCAAAGACAAGCAGCGCAGCTTGATGCGTAGTAAAAAAAATAATAAATAGACAACTGGTCGACCTCATTAGAAATAAAATCCCAAAAGATTAGATAGACAAACAAACAAACACATAAATGTGCAGAGAAGGGCAGTGCACGCAGGAGCAAAGGTAAACAGGAGACAGACCTGAATCCTTATCTTTACAAGGTCGACCTCAGAACTTTGTTCAGTTTGTCTCGGTGACGGATAATGGAAGGAAGGGCTGGCAACTGGTCCACTTCATTTAAATAAATAAATAAAATATAAGATAAACTCTCAGGAATAGATAAATAATAACAAAAAAATTGTAAAGTGGAGAAAACGAGAGCACGCGAATGTCGAGAGTGCGCGAGCACACAGGAGCAAAGACAAGCAGCGCAGCTTGATGCGTAGTAAAAAAAATAACAAATAGACAACTGGTCGACCTCATTAGAAATAAAAACCCAAAAGATTAGATAGACAAACAAACAAACACATAAATGTGGAGAGAAGGGCATGGCGCGCAGGAGCAAAGGTAAACAGCAGACAGACCTGAATCCTTATCTTTACAAGGTCGACCTCAGAACTTTGTTCAGTTTGTCTCGGTGATGGATAATGGAAGGAAGGGCAGGCAACTGGTCGACTTCATTTAAATAAACAAATAAAAAATAAGATAAACTCTCAGGAATAGATAAATAATAACAAAAAAATTGTAAAGTGGAGAAAGCGAGAGCGCGCGAATGCACTCAAGCAAACACAAACAGCACAGCACGATGCGTATTTTTTTTTAAATTGACAAAATAAATAAAAAATAAATCAAAAATAAAAATAAGTGGAAAAGGCGAGAGTGCGCGAGCACACAGGAGCAAAGACAAGCAGCGCAGCTTGATGCGTAGTAAAAAAAATAATAAATAGACAACTGGTCGACCTCATTAGAAATAAAAACCCAAAAGATTAGATAGACAAACAAACAAACACATAAATGTGGAGAGAAGGGCAGTGCGCGCAGGAGCAAAGGTAAACAGCAGACAGACCTGAATCCTTATCTTTACAAGGTCGACCTCAGAACTTTGTTCAGTTTGTCTCGGTGACGGATAATGGAAGGAAGGGCAGGCAACTGGTCGACTTCATTTAAATAAACAAATAAAAAATAAGATAAACTCTCAGGAATAGATAAATAATAACAAAAAAATTGTAAAGTGGAGAAAGCGAGAGCGCGCGAATGCACTCAAGCAAACACAAACAGCACAGCACGATGCGTATTTTTTTTTAAAATTGACAAAATAAATCAAAAATAAATCAAAAATAAAAATAAGTGGAAAAGGCGAGAGTGCGCGAGCACACAGGAGCAAAGACAAGCAGCGCAGCTTGATGCGTAGTAAAAAAAATAATAAATAGACAACTGGTCGACCTCATTAGAAATAAAAACCCAAAAGATTAGATAGACAAACAAACAAACACATAAATGTGGAGAGAAGGGCAGTGCGCGCAGGAGCAAAGGTAAACAGCAGACAGACCTGAATCCTTATCTTTACAAGGTCGACCTCAGAACTTTGTTCAGTTTGTCTCGGTGACGGATAATGGAAGGAAGGGCAGGCAACTGGTCGACTTCATTTAAATAAACAAATAAAAAATAAGATAAACTCTCAGGAATAGATAAATAATAACAAAAAAATTGTAAAGTGGAGAAAGCGAGAGCGCGCGAATGCACTCAAGCAAACAAAAACAGCACAGCCCGATGCGTATTTTTTTTTAAAATTGACAAAATAAATCAAAAATAAATCAAAAATAAAAATAAGTGGAAAAGGCGAGAGTGCGCGAGCACACAGGAGCAAAGACAAGCAGCGCAGCTTGATGCGTAGTAAAAAAAATAATAAATAGACAACTGGTCGACCTCATTAGAAATAAAATCCCAAAAGATTAGATAGACAAACAAACAAACACATAAATGTGGAGAGAAGGGCAGTGCACGCAGGAGCAAAGGTAAACAGGAGACAGACCTGAATCCTTATCTTTACAAGGTCGACCTCAGAACTTTGTTCAGTTTGTCTCGGTGACGGATAATGGAAGGAAGGGCTGGCAACTGGTCGACTTCATTTAAATAAACAAATAAAAAATAAGATAAACTCTCAGGAATAGATAAATAATAACAAAAAAATTGTAAAGTGGAGAAAGCGAGAGCGCGCGAATGCACTCAAGCAAACACAAACAGCACAGCACGATGCGTATTTTTTTTAAAATTGACAAAATAAATAAAAAATAAATCAAAAATAAAAATAAGTGGAAAAGGCGAGAGTGCGCGAGCACACAGGAGCAAAGACAAGCAGCGCAGCTTGATGCGTAGTAAAAAAAATAATAAATAGACAACTGGTCGACCTCATTAGAAATAAAAACCCAAAAGATTAGATAGACAAACAAACAAACACATAAATGTGGAGAGAAGGGCAGTGCGCGCAGGAGCAAAGGTAAACAGGAGACAGAACTGAATCCTTATCTTTACAAGGTCGACCTCAGAACTTTGTTCAGTTTGTCTCGGTGACGGATAATGGAAGGAAGGGCAGGCAACTGGTCGACTTCATTTAAATAAACAAATAAAAAATAAGATAAACTCTCAGGAATAGATAAATAATAACAAAAAATTGTAAAGTGGAGAAAGCGAGAGCGCGCGAATGCACTCAAGCAAACACAAACAGCAGTGCGCGAGCAAAATAAATCAAAAATAAATCAGGAGCAAAGACAAGCAAAGCAAGCAGCTTGATGCGTAGTAAAAAAAATAAAAATAGACAACTGGTCGACCTCATTAGAAATAAAAACCCAAAAGATTAGATAGACAAACAAACAAACACATAAATGTGGAGAGAAGGGCAGTGCGCGCAGGAGCAAAGGTAAACAGCAGACAGACCTGAATCCTTATCTTTACAAGGTCGACCTCAGAACTTTGTTCAGTTTGTCTCGGTGACGGATAATGGAAGGAAGGGCAGGCAACTGGTCGACTTCATTTAAATAAACAAATAAAAAATAAGATAAACTCTCAGGAATAGATAAATAATAACAAAAAAATTGTAAAGTGGAGAAAGCGAGAGCGCGCGAATGCACTCAAGCAAACACAAACAGCACAGCACGATGCGTATTTTTTTAAATTGACAAAATAAATCAAAAATAAATCAAAAATAAAAATAAGTGGAAAAGGCGAGAGTGCGCGAGCACACAGGAGCAAAGACAAGCAGCGCAGCTTGATGCGTAGTAAAAAAAATAATAAATAGACAACTGGTCGACCTCATTAGAAATAAAAACCCAAAAGATTAGATAGACAAACAAACAAACACATAAATGTGGAGAGAAGGGCAGTGCGCGCAGGAGCAAAGGTAAACAGCAGACAGACCTGAATCCTTATCTTTACAAGGTCGACCTCAGAACTTTGTTCAGTTTGTCTCGGTGACGGATAATGGAAGGAAGGGCAGGCAACTGGTCGACTTCATTTAAATAAACAAATAAAAAATAAGATAAACTCTCAGGAATAGATAAATAATAACAAAAAAATTGTAAAGTGGAGAAAGCGAGAGCGCGCGAATGCACTCAAGCAAACACAAACAGCACAGCACATGCGTATTTTTTTTTAATTGACAAAATAAATCAAAAATAAAAATAAGTGGAAAAGGCGAGAGTGCGCGAGCACACAGGAGCAAAGACAAGCAGCGCAGCTTGATGCGTAGTAAAAAAAAAATAAATAGACAACTGGTCGACCTCATTAGAAATAAAATCCCAAAAGATAGATAGACAAACAAACAAACACATAAATGTGGAGAGAAGGGCAGTGCACGCAGGAGCAAAGGTAAACAGGAGACAGACCTGAATCCTTATCTTTACAAGGTCGACCTCAGAACTTTGTTCAGTTTGTCTCGGTGACGGATAATGGAAGGAAGGGCTGGCAACTGGTCGACTTCATTTAAATAAACAAATAAAAAATAAGATAAACTCTCAGGAATAGATAAATAATAACAAAAAAATTGTAAAGTGGAGAAAGCGAGAGCGCGCGAATGCACTCAAGCAAACACAAACAGCACAGCACGATGCGTATTTTTTTTAAAATTGACAAAATAAATAAAAATAAATCAAAAATAAAAATAAGTGGAAAAGGCGAGAGTGCGCGAGCACACAGGAGCAAATACAAGCAGCGCAGCTTGATGCGTAGTAAAAAAAATAATAAATAGACAACTGGTCGACCTCATTAGAAATAAAAACCCAAAAGATTAGATAGACAAACAAACAAACACATAAATGTGGAGAGAAGGGCAGTGGCGCAGGAGCAAAGGTAAACAGCAGACAGACCTGAATCCTTATCTTTACAAGGTCGACCTCAGAACTTTGTTCAGTTTGTCTCGGTGACGGATAATGGAAGGAAGGGCAGGCAACTGGTCGACTTCATTTAAATAAACAAATAAAAAATAAGATAAACTCTCAGGAATAGATAAATAATAACAAAAAAATTGTAAAGTGGAGAAAGCGAGAGCGCGCGAATGCACTCAAGCAAACACAAACAGCACAGCACGATGCGTATTTTTTTTTAAATTGACAAAATAAATAAAAATAAATCAAAAATAAAAATAAGTGGAAAAGGCGAGAGTGCGCGAGCACACAGGAGCAAAGACAAGCAGCGCAGCTTGATGCGTAGTAAAAAAAATAATAAATAGACAACTGGTCGACCTCATTAGAAATAAAAACCCAAAAGATTAGATAGACAAACAAACAAACACATAAATGTGGAGAGAAGGGCAGTGCGCGCAGGAGCAAAGGTAAACAGCAGACAGACCTGAATCCTTATCTTTACAAGGTCGACCTCAGAACTTTGTTCAGTTTGTCTCGGTGACGGATAATGGAAGGAAGGGCAGGCAACTGGTCGACTTCATTTAAATAAACAAATAAAAAATAAGATAAACTCTCAGGAATAGATAAATAATAACAAAAAAATTGTAAAGTGGAGAAAGCGAGAGCGCGCGAATGCACTCAAGCAAACACAAACAGCACAGCACGATGCGTATTTTTTTTTAAAATTGACAAAATAAATCAAAAATAAATCAAAAATAAAAATAAGTGGAAAAGGCGAGAGTGCGCGAGCACACAGGAGCAAAGACAAGCAGCGCAGCTTGATGCGTAGTAAAAAAAATAATAAATAGACAACTGGTCGACCTCATTAGAAATAAAAACCCAAAAGATTAGATAGACAAACAAACAAACACATAAATGTGGAGAGAAGGGCAGTGCGCGCAGGAGCAAAGGTAAACAGCAGACAGACCTGAATCCTTATCTTTACAAGGTCGACCTCAGAACTTTGTTCAGTTTGTCTCGGTGACGGATAATGGAAGGAAGGGCAGGCAACTGGTCGACTTCATTTAAATAAACAAATAAAAAATAAGATAAACTCTCAGGAATAGATAAATAATAACAAAAAATTGTAAAGTGGAGAAAGCGAGAGCGCGCGAATGCACTCAAGCAAACACAAACAGCACAGCACGATGCGTATTTTTTTTAAAATTGACAAAATAAATCAAAAATAAATCAAAAATAAAAATAAGTGGAAAAGGCGAGAGTGCGCGAGCACACAGGAGCAAAGACAAGCAGCGCAGCTTGATGCGTAGTAAAAAAAATAATAAATAGACAACTGGTCGACCTCATTAGAAATAAAATCCCAAAAGATTAGATAGACAAACAAACAAACACATAAATGTGGAGAGAAGGGCAGTGCACGCAGGAGCAAAGGTAAACAGGAGACAGACCTGAATCCTTATCTTTACAAGGTCGACCTCAGAACTTTGTTCAGTTTGTCTCGGTGACGGATAATGGAAGGAAGGGCTGGCAACTGGTCGACTTCATTTAAATAAACAAATAAAAAATAAGATAAACTCTCAGGAATAGATAAATAATAACAAAAAAATTGTAAAGTGGAGAAAGCGAGAGCGCGCGAATGCACTCAAGCAAACACAAACAGCACAGCACGATGCGTATTTTTTTTAAAATTGACAAAATAAATAAAAAATAAATCAAAAATAAAAATAAGTGGAAAAGGCGAGAGTGCGCGAGCACACAGGAGCAAAGACAAGCAGCGCAGCTTGATGCGTAGTAAAAAAAATAATAAATAGACAACTGGTCGACCTCATTAGAAATAAAAACCCAAAAGATTAGATAGACAAACAAACAAACACATAAATGTGGAGAGAAGGGCAGTGCGCGCAGGAGCAAAGGTAAACAGCAGACAGACCTGAATCCTTATCTTTACAAGGTCGACCTCAGAACTTTGTTCAGTTTGTCTCGGTGACGGATAATGGAAGGAAGGGCAGGCAACTGGTCGACTTCATTTAAATAAACAAATAAAAAATAAGATAAACTCTCAGGAATAGATAAATAATAACAAAAAAATTGTAAAGTGGAGAAAGCGAGAGCGCGCGAATGCACTCAAGCAAACACAAACAGCACAGCACGATGCGTATTTTTTTTAAAATTGACAAAATAAATCAAAAATAAATCAAAAATAAAAATAAGTGGAAAAGGCGAGAGTGCGCGAGCACACAGGAGCAAAGACAAGCATCGCAGCTTGATGCGTAGTAAAAAAAATAATAAATAGACAACTGGTCGACCTCATTAGAAATAAAAACCCAAAAGATTAGATAGACAAACAAACAAACACATAAATGTGGAGAGAAGGGCAGTGCGCGCAGGAGCAAAGGTAAACAGCAGACAGACCTGAATCCTTATCTTTACAAGGTCGACCTCAGAACTTTGTTCAGTTTGTCTCGGTGACGGATAATGGAAGGAAGGGCAGGCAACTGGTCGACTTCATTTAAATAAACAAATAAAAAATAAGATAAACTCTCAGGAATAGATAAATAATAACAAAAAAATTGTAAAGTGGAGAAAGCGAGAGCGCGCGAATGCACTCAAGCAAACACAAACAGCACAGCACGATGCGTATTTTTTTAAATTGACAAAATAAATAAAAATAAATCAAAAATAAAAATAAGTGGAAAAGGCGAGAGTGCGCGAGCACACAGGAGCAAAGACAAGCAGCGCAGCTTGATGCGTAGTAAAAAAATAATAAATAGACAACTGGTCGACCTCATTAGAAATAAAAACCCAAAAGATTAGATAGACAAACAAACAAACACATAAATGTGGAGAGAAGGGCAGTGCGCGCAGGAGCAAAGGTAAACAGCAGACAGACCTGAATCCTTATCTTTACAAGGTCGACCTCAGAACTTTGTTCAGTTTGTCTCGGTGACGGATAATGGAAGGAAGGGCAGGCAACTGGTCGACTTCATTTAAATAAACAAATAAAAAATAAGATAAACTCTCAGGAATAGATAAATAATAACAAAAAAATTGTAAAGTGGAGAAAGCGAGAGCGCGCGAATGCACTCAAGCAAACACAAACAGCACAGCACGATGCGTATTTTTTTAAATTGACAAAATAAATAAAAAATAAATCAAAAATAAAAATAAGTGGAAAAGGCGAGAGTGCGCGAGCACACAGGAGCAAAGACAAGCAGCGCAGCTTGATGCGTAGTAAAAAAAATAATAAATAGACAACTGGTCGACCTCATTAGAAATAAAAACCCAAAAGATTAGATAGACAAACAAACAAACACATAAATGTGGAGAGAAGGGCAGTGCGCGCAGGAGCAAAGGTAAACAGCAGACAGACCTGAATCCTTATCTTTACAAGGTCGACCTCAGAACTTTGTTCAGTTTGTCTCGGTGACGGATAATGGAAGGAAGGGCAGGCAACTGGTCGACTTCATTTAAATAAACAAATAAAAAATAAGATAAACTCTCAGGAATAGATAAATAATAACAAAAATTGTAAAGTGGAGAAAGCGAGAGCGCGCGAATGCACTCAAGCAAACACAAACAGCACAGCACGATGCGTATTTTTTTTAAATTGACAAAATAAATCAAAAATAAATCAAAAAAAAATAAGTGGAAAAGGCGAGAGTGCGCGAGCACACAGGAGCAAAGACAAGCAGCGCAGCTTGATGCGTAGTAAAAAAAATAATAAATAGACAACTGGTCGACCTCATTAGAAATAAAAACCCAAAAGATTAGATAGACAAACAAACAAACACATAAATGTGGAGAGAAGGGCAGTGCGCGCAGGAGCAAAGGTAAACAGCAGACAGACCTGAATCCTTATCTTTACAAGGTCGACCTCAGAACTTTGTTCAGTTTGTCTCGGTGACGGATAATGGAAGGAAGGGCAGGCAACTGGTCGACTTCATTTAAATAAACAAATAAAAAATAAGATAAACTCTCAGGAATAGATAAATAATAACAAAAAAATTGTAAAGTGGAGAAAGCGAGAGCGCGCGAATGCACTCAAGCAAACACAAACAGCACAGCACGATGTGTATTTTTTTTAAATTGACAAAATAAATCAAAAATAAATCAAAAATAAAAATAAGTGGAAAAGGCGAGAGTGCGCGAGCACACAGGAGCAAAGACAAGCAGCGCAGCTTGATGCGTAGTAAAAAAAATAATAAATAGACAACTGGTCGACCTCATTAGAAATAAAAACCCAAAAGATTAGATAGACAAACAAACAAACACATAAATGTGGAGAGAAGGGCAGTGCGCGCAGGAGCAAAGGTAAACAGCAGACAGACCTGAATCCTTATCTTTACAAGGTCGACCTCAGAACTTTGTTCAGTTTGTCTCGGTGACGGATAATGGAAGGAAGGGCAGGCAACTGGTCGACTTCATTTAAATAAACAAATAAAAAATAAGATAAACTCTCAGGAATAGATAAATAATAACAAAAAAATTGTAAAGTGGAGAAAGCGAGAGAGCGCGAATGCACTCAAGCAAACACAAACAGCACAGCACGATGCGTGTTTTTTTTTAAATTGACAAAATAAATCAAAAATCAAAATAAGTGGAAAAGGCAAGAGTGCGCCAGCACACAGGAGCAAAGACAAGCAGCGCAGCTTGATGCGTAGTAAAAAAAATAATAAATAGACAACTGGTCGACCTCATTAGAAATAAAAACCCAAAAGATTAGATAGACAAACAAACAAACACATAAATGTGGAGAGAAGGGCAGTGCGCGCAGGAGCAAAGGTAAACAGCAGACAGACCTGAATCCTTATCTTTACAAGGTCGACCTCAGAACTTTGTTCAGTTTGTCTCGGTGACGGATAATGGAAGGAAGGGCAGGCAACTGGTCGACTTCATTTAAATAAACAAATAAAAAATAAGATAAACTCTCAGGAATAGATAAATAATAACAAAAAATTGTAAAGTGGAGAAAGCGAGAGCGCGCGAATGCACTCAAGCAAACACAAACAGCACAGCACGATGCGTATTTTTTTTAAAATTGACAAAATAAATCAAAAATAAATCAAAAATAAAAATAAGTGGAAAAGGCGAGAGTGCGCGAGCACACAGGAGCAAAGACAAGCATCGCAGCTTCACGCGTAGTAAAAAAAATAATAAATAGACAACTGGTCGACCTCATTAGAAAAAAAAACCCAAAAGATTAGATAGACAGACAAACAAACACATAAATGTGGAGAGAAGGGCAGTGCGCGCAGGAGCAAAGGTAAACAGCAGACAGACCTGAATCCTTATCTTTACAAGGTCGACCTCAGAACTTTGTTCAGTTTGTCTCGGTGACGGATAATGGAAGGAAGGGCAGGCAACTGGTCGACTTCATTTAAATAAACAAATAAAAAATAAGATAAACTCTCAGGAATAGATAAATAATAACAAAAAAATTGTAAAGTGGAGAAAGCGAGAGCGCGCGAATGCACTCAAGCAAACACAAACAGCACAGCACGATGCGTATTTTTTTTTAAATTGACAAAATAAATAAAAAATAAATCAAAAATAAAAATAAGTGGAAAAGGCGAGAGTGCGCGAGCACACAGGAGCAAAGACAAGCAGCGCAGCTTGATGCGTAGTAAAAAAATAATAAATAGACAACTGGTCGACCTCATTACAAATAAAAACCCAAAAGATGAGATAGACAAACAAACAAACACATAAATGTGGAGAGAAGGGCAGTGCGCGCAGGAGCAAAGGTAAACAGCAGACAGACCTGAATCCTTATCTTTACAAGGTCGACCTCAGAACTTTGTTCAGTTTGTCTCGGTGACGGATAATGGAAGGAAGGGCAGGCAACTGGTCGACTTCATTTAAATAAACAAATAAAAAATAAGATAAACTCTCAGGAATAGATAAATAATAACAAAAAAATTGTAAAGTGGAGAAAGCGAGAGCGCGCGAATGCACTCAAGCAAACACAAACAGCACAGCACGATGCGTATTTTTTTTAAATTGACAAAATAAATCAAAAATAAATCAAAAATAAAAATAAGTGGAAAAGGCGAGAGTGCGCGAGCACACAGGAGCAAAGACAAGCAGCGCAGCTTGATGCGTAGTAAAAAAAATAATAAATAGACAACTGGTCGACCTCATTAGAAATAAAAACCCAAAAGATTAGATAGACAAACAAACAAACACATAAATGTGGAGAGAAGGGCAGTGCGGCAGGAGCAAAGGTAAACAGCAGACAGACCTGAATCCTTATCTTTACAAGGTCGACCTCAGAACTTTGTTCAGTTTGTCTCGGTGACGGATAATGGAAGGAAGGGCAGGCAACTGGTCGACTTCATTTAAATAAACAAATAAAAAATAAGATAAACTCTCAGGAATAGATAAATAATAACAAAAAATTGTAAAGTGGAGAAAGCGAGAGCGCGCGAATGCACTCAAGCAAACACAAACAGCACAGCACGATGCGTATTTTTTTATAATTGACAAAATAAATCAAAAATAAAAATAAGTGGAAAAGGCGAGAGTGCGCGAGCACACAGGAGCAAAGACAAGCAGCGCAGCTTGATGCGTAGTAAAAAAAAAATAAATAGACAACTGGTCGACCTCATTAGAAATAAAAACCCAAAAGATTAGATAGACAAACAAACAAACACATAAATGTGGAGAGAAGGGCAGTGCGCGCAGGAGCAAAGGTAAACAGCAGACAGACCTGAATCCTTATCTTTACAAGGTCGACCTCAGAACTTTGTTCAGTTTGTCTCGGTGACGGATAATGGAAGGAAGGGCTGGCAACTGGTCGACTTCATTTAAATAAACAAATAAAAAATAAGATAAACTCTCAGGAATAGATAAATAATAACAAAAAAATTGTAAAGTGGAGAAAGCGAGAGCGCGCGAATGCACTCAAGCAAACACAAACAGCACAGCACGATGCGTATTTTTTTTAAAATTGACAAAATAAATAAAAAATAAATCAAAAATAAAAATAAGTGGAAAAGGCGAGAGTGCGCGAGCACACAGGAGCAAAGACAAGCAGCGCAGCTTGATGCGTAGTAAAAAAAATAATAAATAGACAACTGGTCGACCTCATTAGAAATAAAAACCCAAAAGATTAGATAGACAAACAAACAAACACATAAATGTGGAGAGAAGGGCAGTGCGCGCAGGAGCAAAGGTAAACAGCAGACAGACCTGAATCCTTATCTTTACAAGGTCGACCTCAGAACTTTGTTCAGTTTGTCTCGGTGACGGATAATGGAAGGAAGGGCAGGCAACTGGTCGACTTCATTTAAATAAACAAATAAAAAATAAGATAAACTCTCAGGAATAGATAAATAATAACAAAAAATTGTAAAGTGGAGAAAGCGAGA
Source organism: Perognathus longimembris pacificus (assembly GCF_023159225.1). NCBI lineage: Eukaryota > Metazoa > Chordata > Mammalia > Rodentia > Heteromyidae > Perognathus > Perognathus longimembris. The sequence goes on along the minus strand of NW_025958201.1, from coordinate 24,011 downwards.
GCGCGCGAATGCACTCAAGCAAACACAAACAGCACAGCACGATGCGTATTTTTTTTTAAAATTGACAAAATAAATCAAAAATAAATCAAAAATAAAAATAAGTGGAAAAGGCGAGAGTGCGCGAGCACACAGGAGCAAAGACAAGCAGCGCAGCTTGATGCGTAGTAAAAAAAATAATAAATAGACAACTGGTCGACCTCATTAGAAATAAAAACCCAAAAGATTAGATAGACAAACAAACAAACACATAAATGTGGAGAGAAGGGCAGTGCGCGCAGGAGCAAAGGTAAACAGCAGACAGACCTGAATCCTTATCTTTACAAGGTCGACCTCAGAACTTTGTTCAGTTTGTCTCGGTGACGGATAATGGAAGGAAGGGCTGGCAACTGGTCGACTTCATTTAAATAAACAAATAAAAAATAAGATAAACTCTCAGGAATAGATAAATAATAACAAAAAAATTGTAAAGTGGAGAAAGCGAGAGCGCGCGAATGCACTCAAGCAAACACAAACAGCACAGCACGATGCGTATTTTTTTTAAAATTGACAAAATAAATCAAAAATAAATCAAAAATAAAAATAAGTGGAAAAGGCGAGAGTGCGCGAGCACACAGGAGCAAAGACAAGCAGCGCAGCTTGATGCGTAGTAAAAAAAATAATAAATAGACAACTGGTCGACCTCATTAGAAATAAAAACCCAAAAGATTAGATAGACAAACAAACAAACACATAAATGTGGAGAGAAGGGCAGTGCGCGCAGGAGCAAAGGTAAACAGCAGACAGACCTGAATCCTTATCTTTACAAGGTCGACCTCAGAACTTTGTTCAGTTTGTCTCGGTGACGGATAATGGAAGGAAGGGCAGGCAACTGGTCGACTTCATTTAAATAAACAAATAAAAAATAAGATAAACTCTCAGGAATAGATAAATAATAACAAAAAAATTGTAAAGTGGAGAAAGCGAGAGCGCGCGAATGCACTCAAGCAAACACAAACAGCACAGCACGATGCGTATTTTTTTTTAAAATTGACAAAATAAATCAAAAATAAATCAAAAATAAAAATAAGTGGAAAAGGCGAGAGTGCGCGAGCACACAGGAGCAAAGACAAGCAGCGCAGCTTGATGCGTAGTAAAAAAAATAATAAATAGACAACTGGTCGACCTCATTAGAAATAAAAACCCAAAAGATTAGATAGACAAACAAACAAACACATAAATGTGGAGAGAAGGGCAGTGCGCGCAGGAGCAAAGGTAAACAGCAGACAGACCTGAATCCTTATCTTTACAAGGTCGACCTCAGAACTTTGTTCAGTTTGTCTCGGTGACGGATAATGGAAGGAAGGGCAGGCAACTGGTCGACTTCATTTAAATAAACAAATAAAAAATAAGATAAACTCTCAGGAATAGATAAATAATAACAAAAAAATTGTAAAGTGGAGAAAGCGAGAGCGCGCGAATGCACTCAAGCAAACACAAACAGCACAGCACGATGCGTATTTTTTTTAAAATTGACAAAATAAATCAAAAATAAATCAAAAATAAAAATAAGTGGAAAAGGCGAGAGTGCGCGAGCACACAGGAGCAAAGACAAGCAGCGCAGCTTGATGCGTAGTAAAAAAATAATAAATAGACAACTGGTCGACCTCATTAGAAATAAAAACCCAAAAGATTAGATAGACAAACAAACAAACACATAAATGTGGAGAGAAGGGCAGTGCGCGCAGGAGCAAAGGTAAACAGCAGACAGACCTGAATCCTTATCTTTACAAGGTCGACCTCAGAACTTTGTTCAGTTTGTCTCGGTGACGGATAATGGAAGGAAGGGCAGGCAACTGGTCGACTTCATTTAAATAAACAAATAAAAAATAAGATAAACTCTCAGGAATAGATAAATAATAACAAAAAAATTGTAAAGTGGAGAAAGCGAGAGCGCGCGAATGCACTCAAGCAAACACAAACAGCACAGCACGATGCGTATTTTTTTTTAAATTGACAAAATAAATCAAAAATAAATCAAAAATAAAAATAAGTGGAAAAGGCGAGAGTGCGCGAGCACACAGGAGCAAAGACAAGCAGCGCAGCTTGATGCGTAGTAAAAAAAATAATAAATAGACAACTGGTCGACCTCATTAGAAATAAAAACCCAAAAGATTAGATAGACAAACAAACAAACACATAAATGTGGAGAGAAGGGCAGTGCGCGCAGGAGCAAAGGTAAACAGCAGACAGACCTGAATCCTTATCTTTACAAGGTCGACCTCAGAACTTTGTTCAGTTTGTCTCGGTGACGGATAATGGAAGGAAGGGCAGGCAACTGGTCGACTTCATTTAAATAAACAAATAAAAAATAAGATAAACTCTCAGGAATAGATAAATAATAACAAAAAAATTGTAAAGTGGAGAAAGCGAGAGCGCGCGAATGCACTCAAGCAAACACAAACAGCACAGCACGATGCGTATTTTTTTTTAAATTGACAAAATAAATCAAAAATAAATCAAAAATAAAATAAGTGGAAAAGGCGAGAGTGCGCGAGCACACAGGAGCAAAGACAAGCAGCGCAGCTTGATGCGTAGTAAAAAAAATAATAAATAGACAACTGGTCGACCTCATTAGAAATAAAAACCCAAAAGATTAGATAGACAAACAAACAAACACATAAATGTGGAGAGAAGGGCAGTGCTCGGAGGAGCAAAGGTAAACAGCAGACAGACCTGAATCCTTATCTTTACAAGGTCGACCTCAGAACTTTGTTCAGTTTGTCTCGGTGACGGATAATGGAAGGAAGGGCAGGCAACTGGTCGACTTCATTTAAATAAACAAATAAAAAATAAGATAAACTCTCAGGAATAGATAAATAATAACAAAAAAATTGTAAAGTGGAGAAAGCGAGAGCGCGCGAATGCACTCAAGCAAACACAAACAGCACAGCACGATGCGTGTTTTTTTTTAAATTGACAAAATAAATCAAAAATCAAAAATAAGTGGAAAAGGCGAGAGTGCGCGAGCACACAGGAGCAAAGACAAGCAGCGCAGCTTGATGCGTAGTAAAAAAAATAATAAATAGACAACTGGTCGACCTCATTAGAAATAAAAACCCAAAAGATTAGATAGACAAACAAACAAACACATAAATGTGGAGAGAAGGGCAGTGCGCGCAGGAGCAAAGGTAAACAGCAGACAGACCTGAATCCTTATCTTTACAAGGTCGACCTCAGAACTTTGTTCAGTTTGTCTCGGTGACGGATAATGGAAGGAAGGGCAGGCAACTGGTCGACTTCATTTAAATAAACAAATAAAAAATAAGATAAACTCTCAGGAATAGATAAATAATAACAAAAAAATTGTAAAGTGGAGAAAGCGAGAGAGCGCGAATGCACTCAAGCAAACACAAACAGCACAGCACGATGCGTGTTTTTTTTTAAATTGACAAAATAAATCAAAAATCAAAATAAGTGGAAAAGGCAAGAGTGCGCCAGCACACAGGAGCAAAGACAAGCAGCGCAGCTTGATGCGTAGTAAAAAAAATAATAAATAGACAACTGGTCGACCTCATTAGAAATAAAAACCCAAAAGATTAGATAGACAAACAAACAAACACATAAATGTGGAGAGAAGGGCAGTGCGCGCAGGAGCAAAGGTAAACAGCAGACAGACCTGAATCCTTATCTTTACAGGGTCGACCTCAGAACTTTGTTCAGTTTGTCTCGGTGACGGATAATGGAAGGAAGGGCAGGCAACTGGTCGACTTCATTTAAATAAACATATAAAAAATAAGATAAACTCTCAGGAATAGATAAATAATAACAAAAAATTGTAAAGTGGAGAAAGCGAGAGCGCGCGAATGCACTCAAGCAAACACAAACAGCACAGCACGATGCGTATTTTTTTTAAAATTGACAAAATAAATCAAAAATAAATCAAAAATAAAAATAAGTGGAAAAGGCGAGAGTGCGCGAGCACACAGGAGCAAAGACAAGCATCGCAGCTTCACGCGTAGTAAAAAAAATAATAAATAGACAACTGGTCGACCTCATTAGAAAAAAAAACCCAAAAGATTAGATAGACAGACAAACAAACACATAAATGTGGAGAGAAGGGCAGTGCGCGCAGGAGCAAAGGTAAACAGCAGACAGACCTGAATCCTTATCTTTACAAGGTCGACCTCAGAACTTTGTTCAGTTTGTCTCGGTGACGGATAATGGAAGGAAGGGCAGGCAACTGGTCGACTTCATTTAAATAAACAAATAAAAAATAAGATAAACTCTCAGGAATAGATAAATAATAACAAAAAAATTGTAAAGTGGAGAAAGCGAGAGCGCGCGAATGCACTCAAGCAAACACAAACAGCACAGCACGATGCGTATTTTTTTTTAAATTGACAAAATAAATCAAAAATAAATCAAAAATAAAAATAAGTGGAAAAGGCGAGAGTGCGCCAGCACACAGGAGCAAAGACAAGCAGCGCAGCTTGATGCGTAGTAAAAAAATAATAAATAGACAACTGGTCGACCTCATTACAAATAAAAACCCAAAAGATGAGATAGACAAACAAACAAACACATAAATGTGGAGAGAAGGGCAGTGCGCGCAGGAGCAAAGGTAAACAGCAGACAGACCTGAATCCTTATCTTTACAAGGTCGACCTCAGAACTTTGTTCAGTTTGTCTCGGTGACGGATAATGGAAGGAAGGGCAGGCAACTGGTCGACTTCATTTAAATAAACAAATAAAAAATAAGATAAACTCTCAGGAATAGATAAATAATAACAAAAAAATTGTAAAGTGGAGAAAGCGAGAGCGCGCGAATGCACTCAAGCAAACAAAACAGCACAGCACGATGCGTATTTTTTTTAAATTGACAAAATAAATAAAAATAAATCAAAAATAAAATAAGTGGAAAAGGCGAGAGTGCGCGAGCACACAGGAGCAAAGACAAGCAGCGCAGCTTGATGCGTAGTAAAAAAAATAATAAATAGACAACTGGTCGACCTCATTAGAAATAAAAACCCAAAAGATTAGATAGACAAACAAACAAACACATAAATGTGGAGAGAAGGGCAGTGCGCGCAGGAGCAAAGGTAAACAGCAGACAGACCTGAATCCTTATCTTTACAAGGTCGACCTCAGAACTTTGTTCAGTTTGTCTCGGTGACGGATAATGGAAGGAAGGGCAGGCAACTGGTCGACTTCATTTAAATAAACAAATAAAAAATAAGATAAACTCTCAGGAATAGATAAATAATAACAAAAAAATTGTAAAGTGGAGAAAGCGAGAGCGCGCGAATGCACTCAAGCAAACACAAACAGCACAGCACGATGCGTATTTTTTTTAAATTGACAAAATAAATAAAAAATAAATCAAAAATAAAAATAAGTGGAAAAGGCGAGAGTGCGCGAGCACACAGGAGCAAAGACAAGCAGCGCAGCTTGATGCGTAGTAAAAAAAATAATAAATAGACAACTGGTCGACCTCATTAGAAATAAAAACCCAAAAGATTAGATAGACAAACAAACAAACACATAAATGTGGAGAGAAGGGCAGTGTGCGCAGGAGCAAAGGTAAACAGCAGACAGACCTGAATCCTTATCTTTACAAGGTCGACCTCAGAACTTTGTTCAGTTTGTCTCGGTGACGGATAATGGAAGGAAGGGCAGGCAACTGGTCGACTTCATTTAAATAAACAAATAAAAAATAAGATAAACTCTCAGGAATAGATAAATAATAACAAAAAAATTGTAAAGTGGAGAAAGCGAGAGCGCGCGAATGCACTCAAGCAAACACAAACAGCACAGCACGATGCGTGTTTTTTTTTAAATTGACAAAATAAATAAAAAATAAATCAAAAATAAGTGGAAAAGGCGAGAGTGCGCGAGCACACAGGAGCAAAGACAAGCAGCGCAGCTTGATGCGTAGTAAAAAAAATAATAAATAGACAACTGGTCGACCTCATTAGAAATAAAAACCCAAAAGATTAGATAGACAAACAAACAAACACATAAATGTGGAGAGAAGGGCAGTGCGCGCAGGAGCAAAGGTAAACAGCAGACAGACCTGAATCCTTATCTTTACAAGGTCGACCTCAGAACTTTGTTCAGTTTGTCTCGGTGACGGATAATGGAAGGAAGGGCTGGCAACTGGTCCACTTCATTTAAATAAACAAATAAAATATAAGATAAACTCTCAGGAATAGATAAATAATAACAAAAAAATTGTAAAGTGGAGAAAGCGAGAGCGCGCGAATGCACTCAAGCAAACACAAACAGCACAGCACGATGCGTATTTTTTTTAAAATTGACAAAATAAATAAAAAATAAATCAAAAATAAAAATAAGTGGAAAAGGCGAGAGTGCGCGAGCACACAGGAGCAAAGACAAGCAGCGCAGCTTGATGCGTAGTAAAAAAAATAATAAATAGACAACTGGTCGACCTCATTAGAAATAAAAACCCAAAAGATTAGATAGACAAACAAACAAACACATAAATGTGGAGAGAAGGGCAGTGCGCGCAGGAGCAAAGGTAAACAGCAGACAGACCTGAATCCTTATCTTTACAAGGTCGACCTCAGAACTTTGTTCAGTTTGTCTCGGTGACGGATAATGGAAGGAAGGGCAGGCAACTGGTCGACTTCATTTAAATAAACAAATAAAAAATAAGATAAACTCTCAGGAATAGATAAATAATAACAAAAAATTGTAAAGTGGAGAAAGCGAGAGCGCGCGAATGCACTCAAGCAAACACAAACAGCACAGCACGATGCGTATTTTTTTTTAATTGACAAAATAAATCAAAAATAAAAAAATAAAAATAAGTGGAAAAGGCGAGAGTGCGCGAGCACACAGGAGCAAAGACAAGCAGCGCAGCTTGATGCGTAGTAAAAAAAATAATAAATAGACAACTGGTCGACCTCATTAGAAATAAAAACCCAAAAGATTAGATAGACAAACAAACAAACACATAAATGTGGAGAGAAGGGCAGTGCGCGCAGGAGCAAAGGTAAACAGCAGACAGACCTGAATCCTTATCTTTACAAGGTCGACCTCAGAACTTTGTTCAGTTTGTCTCGGTGACGGATAATGGAAGGAAGGGCAGGCAACTGGTCGACTTCATTTAAATAAACAAATAAAAAATAAGATAAACTCTCAGGAATAGATAAATAATAACAAAAAAATTGTAAAGTGGAGAAAGCGAGAGCGCGCGAATGCACTCAAGCAAACACAAACAGCACAGCACGATGCGTATTTTTTTTAAAATTGACAAAATAAATCAAAAATAAATCAAAAATAAAAATAAGTGGAAAAGGCGAGAGTGCGCGAGCACACAGGAGCAAAGACAAGCAGCGCAGCTTGATGCGTAGTAAAAAAAATAATAAATAGACAACTGGTCGACCTCATTAGAAATAAAAACCCAAAAGATTAGATAGACAAACAAACAAACACATAAATGTGGAGAGAAGGGCAGTGTGCGCAGGAGCAAAGGTAAACAGCAGACAGACCTGAATCCTTATCTTTACAAGGTCGACCTCAGAACTTTGTTCAGTTTGTCTCGGTGACGGATAATGGAAGGAAGGGCAGGCAACTGGTCGACTTCATTTAAATAAACAAATAAAAAATAAGATAAACTCTCAGGAATAGATAAATAATAACAAAAAATTGTAAAGTGGAGAAAGCGAGAGCGCGCGAATGCACTCAAGCAAACACAAACAGCACAGCACGATGCGTATTTTTTTTTAAAATTGACAAAATAAATCAAAAATAAATCAAAAATAAAAATAAGTGGAAAAGGCGAGAGTGCGCGAGCACACAGGAGCAAAGACAAGCAGCGCAGCTTGATGCGTAGTAAAAAAAATAATAAATAGACAACTGGTCGACCTCATTAGAAATAAAAACCCAAAAGATTAGATAGACAAACAAACAAACACATAAATGTGGAGAGAAGGGCAGTGCGCGCAGGAGCAAAGGTAAACAGCAGACAGACCTGAATCCTTATCTTTACAAGGTCGACCTCAGAACTTTGTTCAGTTTGTCTCGGTGACGGATAATGGAAGGAAGGGCAGGCAACTGGTCGACTTCATTTAAATAAACAAATAAAAAATAAGATAAACTCTCAGGAATAGATAAATAATAACAAAAAAATTGTAAAGTGGAGAAAGCGAGAGCGCGCGAATGCACTCAAGCAAACACAAACAGCACAGCACGATGCGTATTTTTTTTTAAATTGACAAAATAAATCAAAAATAAATCAAAAATAAAATAAGTGGAAAAGGCGAGAGTGCGCGAGCACACAGGAGCAAAGACAAGCAGCGCAGCTTGATGCGTAGTAAAAAAAATAATAAATAGACAACTGGTCGACCTCATTAGAAATAAAAACCCAAAAGATTAGATAGACAAACAAACAAACACATAAATGTGGAGAGAAGGGCAGTGCGCGCAGGAGCAAAGGTAAACAGCAGACAGACCTGAATCCTTATCTTTACAAGGTCGACCTCAGAACTTTGTTCAGTTTGTCTCGGTGACGGATAATGGAAGGAAGGGCAGGCAACTGGTCGACTTCATTTAAATAAACAAATAAAAAATAAGATAAACTCTCAGGAATAGATAAATAATAACAAAAAAAATTGTAAAGTGGAGAAAGCGAGAGCGCGCGAATGCACTCAAGCAAACACAAACAGCACATCACGATGCGTATTTTTTTTTAAATTGACAAAATAAATCAAAAATAAATCAAAAATAAAATAAGTGGAAAAGGCGAGAGTGCGCGAGCACACAGGAGCAAAGACAAGCAGCGCAGCTTGATGCGTAGTAAAAAAAATAATAAATAGACAACTGGTCGACCTCATTAGAAATAAAAACCCAAAAGATTAGATAGACAAACAAACAAACACATAAATGTGGAGAGAAGGGCAGTGCACGCAGGAGCAAAGGTAAACAGCAGACAGACCTGAATCCTTATCTTTACAAGGTCGACCTCAGAACTTTGTTCAGTTTGTCTCGGTGACGGATAATGGAAGGAAGGGCAGGCAACTGGTCGACTTCATTTAAATAAACAAATAAAAAATAAGATAAACTCTCAGGAATAGATAAATAATAACAAAAAAATTGTAAAGTGGAGAAAGCGAGAGCGCGCGAATGCACTCAAGCAAACACAAACAGCACAGCACGATGCGTATTTTTTTTTAAATTGACAAAATAAATAAAAAATAAATCAAAAATAAAAATAAGTGGAAAAGGCGAGAGTGCGCGAGCACACAGGAGCAAAGACAAGCAGCGCAGCTTGATGCGTAGTAAAAAAAATAATAAATAGACAACTGGTCGACCTCATTAGAAATAAAAACCCAAAAGATTAGATAGACAAACAAACAAACACATAAATGTGGAGAGAAGGGCAGTGCGCGCAGGAGCAAAGGTAAACAGCAGACAGACCTGAATCCTTATCTTTACAAGGTCGACCTCAGAACTTTGTTCAGTTTGTCTCGGTGACGGATAATGGAAGGAAGGGCAGGCAACTGGTCGACTTCATTTAAATAAACAAATAAAAAATAAGATAAACTCTCAGGAATAGATAAATAATAACAAAAAATTGTAAAGTGGAGAAAGCGAGAGAGCGCGAATGCACTCAAGCAAACACAAACAGCACAGCACGATGCGTGTTTTTTTTTAAATTGACAAAATAAATCAAAAATCAAAATAAGTGGAAAAGGCAAGAGTGCGCCAGCACACAGGAGCAAAGACAAGCAGCGCAGCTTGATGCGTAGTAAAAAAAATAATAAATAGACAACTGGTCGACCTCATTAGAAATAAAAACCCAAAAGATTAGATAGACAAACAAACAAACACATAAATGTGGAGAGAAGGGCAGTGCGCGCAGGAGCAAAGGTAAACAGCAGACAGACCTGAATCCTTATCTTTACAAGGTCGACCTCAGAACTTTGTTCAGTTTGTCTCGGTGACGGATAATGGAAGGAAGGGCAGGCAACTGGTCGACTTCATTTAAATAAACAAATAAAAAATAAGATAAACTCTCAGGAATAGATAAATAATAACAAAAAAATTGTAAAGTGGAGAAAGCGAGAGCGCGCGAATGCACTCAAGCAAACACAAACAGCACAGCACGATGCGTATTTTTTTTAAATTGACAAAATAAATCAAAAATAAATCAAAAATAAAAATAAGTGGAAAAGGCGAGAGTGCGCCAGCACACAGGAGCAAAGACAAGCAGCGCAGCTTGATGCGTAGTAAAAAAATAATAAATAGACAACTGGTCGACCTCATTACAAATAAAAACCCAAAAGATGAGATAGACAAACAAACAAACACATAAATGTGGAGAGAAGGGCAGTGCGCGCAGGAGCAAAGGTAAACAGCAGACAGACCTGAATCCTTATCTTTACAAGGTCGACCTCAGAACTTTGTTCAGTTTGTCTCGGTGACGGATAATGGAAGGAAGGGCAGGCAACTGGTCGACTTCATTTAAATAAACAAATAAAAAATAAGATAAACTCTCAGGAATAGATAAATAATAACAAATAATTGTAAAGTGGAGAAAGCGAGAGCGCGCGAATGCACTCAAGCAAACACAAACAGCACAGCACGATGCGTATTTTTTTTTAAATTGACAAAATAAATCAAAAATAAATCAAAAAAAAAATAAGTGGAAAAGGCGAGAGTGCGCGAGCACACAGGAGCAAAGACAAGCAGCGCAGCTTGATGCGTAGTAAAAAAAATAATAAATAGACAACTGGTCGACCTCATTAGAAATAAAAACCCAAAAGATTAGATAGACAAACAAACAAACACATAAATGTGGAGAGAAGGGCAGTGCGCGCAGGAGCAAAGGTAAACAGCAGACAGACTGAATCCTTATCTTTACAAGGTCGACCTCAGAACTTTGTTCAGTTTGTCTCGGTGACGGATAATGGAAGGAAGGGCAGGCAACTGGTCGACTTCATTTAAATAAACAAATAAAAAATAAGATAAACTCTCAGGAATAGATAAATAATAACAAAAAAATTGTAAAGTGGAGAAAGCGAGAGCGCGCGAATGCACTCAAGCAAACACAAACAGCACAGCACGATGTGTATTTTTTTTAAATTGACAAAATAAATAAAAAATAAATCAAAAATAAAGATAAGTGGAAAAGGCGAGAGTGCGCGAGCACACAGGAGCAAAGACAAGCAGCGCAGCTTGATGCGTAGTAAAAAAAATAATAAATAGACAACTGGTCGACCTCATTAGAAATAAAAACCCAAAAGATTAGATAGACAAACAAACAAACACATAAATGTGGAGAGAAGGGCAGTGCGCGGAGGAGCAAAGGTAAACAGCAGACAGACCTGAATCCTTATCTTTACAAGGTCGACCTCAGAACTTTGTTCAGTTTGTCTCGGTGACGGATAATGGAAGGAAGGGCAGGCAACTGGTCGACTTCATTTAAATAAACAAATAAAAAATAAGATAAACTCTCAGGAATAGATAAATAATAACAAAAAAATTGTAAAGTGGAGAAAGCGAGAGCGCGCGAATGCACTCAAGCAAACACAAACAGCACAGCACGATGCGTATTTTTTTTTAAATTGACAAAATAAATCAAAAATAAATCAAAAAAAAATAAGTGGAAAAGGCGAGAGTGCGCGAGCACACAGGAGCAAAGACAAGCAGCGCAGCTTGATGCGTAGTAAAAAAAATAATAAATAGACAACTGGTCGACCTCATTAGAAATAAAAACCCAAAAGATTAGATAGACAAACAAACAAACACATAAATGTGGAGAGAAGGGCAGTGCGCGCAGGAGCAAAGGTAAACAGCAGACAGAACTGAATCCTTATCTTTACAAGGTCGACCTCAGAACTTTGTTCAGTTTGTCTCGGTGACGGATAATGGAAGGAAGGGCAGGCAACTGGTCGACTTCATTTAAATAAACAAATAAAAAATAAGATAAACTCTCAGGAATAGATAAATAATAACAAAAAAATTGTAAAGTGGAGAAAGCGAGAGCACGCGAATGCACTCAAGCAAACACAAACAGCACAGCACGATGTGTATTTTTTTTAAATTGACAAAATAAATAAAAAATAAATCAAAAATAAAGATAAGTGGAAAAGGCGAGAGTGCGCGAGCACACAGGAGCAAAGACAAGCAGCGCAGCTTGATGCGTAGTAAAAAAAATAATAAATAGACAACTGGTCGACCTCATTAGAAATAAAAACCCAAAAGATTAGATAGACAAACAAACAAACACATAAATGTGGAGAGAAGGGCAGTGCACGCAGGAGCAAAGGTAAACAGCAGACAGACCTGAATCCTTATCTTTACAAGGTCGACCTCAGAACTTTGTTCAGTTTGTCTCGGTGACGGATAATGGAAGGAAGGGCTGGCAACTGGTCCACTTCATTTAAATAAACAAATAAAATATAAGATAAACTCTCAGGAATAGATAAATAATAACAAAAAAATTGTAAAGTGGAGAAAGCGAGAGCGCGCGAATGCACTCAAGCAAACACAAACAGCACAGCACGATGCGTATTTTTTTTAAAATTGACAAAATAAATAAAAAATAAATCAAAAATAAAAATAAGTGGAAAAGGCGAGAGTGCGCGAGCACACAGGAGCAAAGACAAGCAGCGCAGCTTGATGCGTAGTAAAAAAAATAATAAATAGACAACTGGTCGACCTCATTAGAAATAAAAACCCAAAAGATTAGATAGACAAACAAACAAACACATAAATGTGGAGAGAAGGGCAGTGCGCGCAGGAGCAAAGGTAAACAGCAGACAGACCTGAATCCTTATCTTTACAAGGTCGACCTCAGAACTTTGTTCAGTTTGTCTCGGTGACGGATAATGGAAGGAAGGGCAGGCAACTGGTCGACTTCATTTAAATAAACATATAAAAAATAAGATAAACTCTCAGGAATAGATAAATAATAACAAAAAATTGTAAAGTGGAGAAAGCGAGAGCGCGCGAATGCACTCAAGCAAACACAAACAGCACAGCACGATGCGTATTTTTTTTTAAATTGACAAAATAAATCAAAAATAAATCAAAAATAAAAATAAGTGGAAAAGGCGAGAGTGCGCGAGCACACAGGAGCAAAGACAAGCATCGCAGCTTGACGCGTAGTAAAAAAAATAATAAATAGACAACTGGTCGACCTCATTAGAAAAAAAAACCCAAAAGATTAGATAGACAGACAAACAAACACATAAATGTGGAGAGAAGGGCAGTGCGCGCAGGAGCAAAGGTAAACAGCAGACAGACCTGAATCCTTATCTTTACAAGGTCGACCTCAGAACTTTGTTCAGTTTGTCTCGGTGACGGATAATGGAAGGAAGGGCAGGCAACTGGTCGACTTCATTTAAATAAACAAATAAAAAATAAGATAAACTCTCAGGAATAGATAAATAATAACAAAAAAATTGTAAAGTGGAGAAAGCGAGAGCGCGCGAATGCACTCAAGCAAACACAAACAGCACAGCACGATGCGTATTTTTTTTAAATTGACAAAATAAATCAAAAATATAAATCAAAAATAAAAATAAGTGGAAAAGGCGAGAGTGCGCCAGCACACAGGAGCAAAGACAAGCAGCGCAGCTTGATGCGTAGTAAAAAAATAATAAATAGACAACTGGTCGACCTCATTACAAATAAAAACCCAAAAGATGAGATAGACAAACAAACAAACACATAAATGTGGAGAGAAGGGCAGTGCGCGCAGGAGCAAAGGTAAACAGCAGACAGACCTGAATCCTTATCTTTACAAGGTCGACCTCAGAACTTTGTTCAGTTTGTCTCGGTGACGGATAATGGAAGGAAGGGCAGGCAACTGGTCGACTTCATTTAAATAAACAAATAAAAAATAAGATAAACTCTCAGGAATAGATAAATAATAACAAATAATTGTAAAGTGGAGAAAGCAAGAGCGCGCGAATGCACTCAAGCAAACACAAACAGCACAGCACGATGCGTATTTTTTTTTAAATTGACAAAATAAATCAAAAATAAATCAAAAAAAAATAAGTGGAAAAGGCGAGAGTGCGCGAGCACACAGGAGCAAAGACAAGCAGCGCAGCTTGATGCGTAGTAAAAAAAATAATAAATAGACAACTGGTCGACCTCATTAGAAATAAAAACCCAAAAGATTAGATAGACAAACAAACAAACACATAAATGTGGAGAGAAGGGCAGTGCGCGCAGGAGCAAAGGTAAACAGCAGACAGAACTGAATCCTTATCTTTACAAGGTCGACCTCAGAACTTTGTTCAGTTTGTCTCGGTGACGGATAATGGAAGGAAGGGCAGGCAACTGGTCGACTTCATTTAAATAAACAAATAAAAAATAAGATAAACTCTCAGGAATAGATAAATAATAACAAAAAAATTGTAAAGTGGAGAAAGCGAGAGCACGCGAATGCACTCAAGCAAACACAAACAGCACAGCACGATGTGTATTTTTTTTAAATTGACAAAATAAATAAAAAATAAATCAAAAATAAAGATAAGTGGAAAAGGCGAGAGTGCGCGAGCACACAGGAGCAAAGACAAGCAGCGCAGCTTGATGCGTAGTAAAAAAAATAATAAATAGACAACTGGTCGACCTCATTAGAAATAAAAACCCAAAAGATTAGATAGACAAACAAACAAACACATAAATGTGGAGAGAAGGGCAGTGCTCGGAGGAGCAAAGGTAAACAGCAGACAGACCTGAATCCTTATTTTTACAAGGTCGACCTCAGAAGTTTGTTCAGTTTGTCTCGGTGACGGATAATGGAAGGAAGGGCAGGCAACTGGTCGACTTCATTTAAATAAACAAATAAAAAATAAGATAAACTCTCAGGAATAGATAAATAATAACAAAAAAAATTGTAAAGTGGAGAAAGCGAGAGCGCGCGAATGCACTCAAGCAAACACAAACAGCACAGCACGATGCGTATTTTTTTTTAAATTGACAAAATAAATCAAAAATAAATCAAAAAAAAAATAAGTGGAAAAGGCGAGAGTGCGCGAGCACACAGGAGCAAAGACAAGCAGCGCAGCTTGATGCGTAGTAAAAAAAATAATAAATAGACAACTGGTCGACCTCATTAGAAATAAAATCCCAAAAGATTAGATAGACAAACAAACAAACACATAAATGTGGAGAGAAGGGCAGTGCGCGCAGGAGCAAAGGTAAACAGCAGACAGACCTGAATCCTTATCTTTACAAGGTCGACCTCAGAACTTTGTTCAGTTTGTCTCGGTGACGGATAATGGAAGGAAGGGCAGGCAACTGGTCGACTTCATTTAAATAAACAAATAAAAAATAAGATAAACTCTCAGGAATAGATAAATAATAACAAAAAAATTGTAAAGTGGAGAAAGCGAGAGCGCGCGAATGCACTCAAGCAAACACAAACAGCACAGCACGATGCGTATTTTTTTTTAATTGACAAAATAAATAAAAAATAAATCAAAAATAAAATAAGTGGAAAAGGCGAGAGTGCGCGAGCACACAGGAGCAAAGACAAGCAGCGCAGCTTGATGCGTAGTAAAAAAAATAATAAATAGACAACTGGTCGACCTCATTAGAAATAAAAACCCAAAAGATTAGATAGACAAACAAACAAACACATAAATGTGGAGAGAAGGGCAGTGCGCGCAGGAGCAAAGGTAAACAGCAGACAGACCTGAATCCTTATCTTTACAAGGTCGACCTCAGAACTTTGTTCAGTTTGTCTCGGTGACGGATAATGGAAGGAAGGGCAGGCAACTGGTCGACTTCATTTAAATAAACATATAAAAAATAAGATAAACTCTCAGGAATAGATAAATAATAACAAAAAATTGTAAAGTGGAGAAAGCGAGAGAGCGCGAATGCACTCAAGCAAACACAAACAGCACAGCACGATGCGTATTTTTTTTTAAATTGACAAAATAAATCAAAAATAAATCAAAAATAAAAATAAGTGGAAAAGGCGAGAGTGCGCGAGCACACAGGAGCAAAGACAAGCATCGCAGCTTGACGCGTAGTAAAAAAAATAATAAATAGACAACTGGTCGACCTCATTAGAAAAAAAACCCAAAAGATTAGATAGACAGACAAACAAACACATAAATGTGGAGAGAAGGGCAGTGCGCGCAGGAGCAAAGGTAAACAGCAGACAGACCTGAATCCTTATCTTTACAAGGTCGACCTCAGAACTTTGTTCAGTTTGTCTCGGTGACGGATAATGGAAGGAAGGGCAGGCAACTGGTCGACTTCATTTAAATAAACAAATAAAAAATAAGATAAACTCTCAGGAATAGATAAATAATAACAAAAAAATTGTAAAGTGGAGAAAGCGAGAGCGCGCGAATGCACTCAAGCAAACACAAACAGCACAGCACGATGCGTATTTTTTTTAAATTGACAAAATAAATCAAAAATAAATCAAAAATAAAAATAAGTGGAAAAGGCGAGAGTGCGCCAGCACACAGGAGCAAAGACAAGCAGCGCAGCTTGATGCGTAGTAAAAAAATAATAAATAGACAACTGGTCGACCTCATTACAAATAAAAACCCAAAAGATGAGATAGACAAACAAACAAACACATAAATGTGGAGAGAAGGGCAGTGCGCGCAGGAGCAAAGGTAAACAGCAGACAGACCTGAATCCTTATCTTTACAAGGTCGACCTCAGAACTTTGTTCAGTTTGTCTCGGTGACGGATAATGGAAGGAAGGGCAGGCAACTGGTCGACTTCATTTAAATAAACAAATAAAAAATAAGATAAACTCTCAGGAATAGATAAATAATAACAAATAATTGTAAAGTGGAGAAAGCAAGAGCGCGCGAATGCACTCAAGCAAACACAAACAGCACAGCACGATGCGTATTTTTTTTTAAATTGACAAAATAAATCAAAAATAAATCAAAAAAAAATAAGTGGAAAAGGCGAGAGTGCGCGAGCACACAGGAGCAAAGACAAGCAGCGCAGCTTGATGCGTAGTAAAAAAAATAATAAATAGACAACTGGTCGACCTCATTAGAAATAAAAACCCAAAAGATTAGATAGACAAACAAACAAACACATAAATGTGGAGAGAAGGGCAGTGCGCGCAGGAGCAAAGGTAAACAGCAGACAGAACTGAATCCTTATCTTTACAAGGTCGACCTCAGAACTTTGTTCAGTTTGTCTCGGTGACGGATAATGGAAGGAAGGGCAGGCAACTGGTCGACTTCATTTAAATAAACAAATAAAAAATAAGATAAACTCTCAGGAATAGATAAATAATAACAAAAAAATTGTAAAGTGGAGAAAGCGAGAGCACGCGAATGCACTCAAGCAAACACAAACAGCACAGCACGATGTGTATTTTTTTTAAATTGACAAAATAAATAAAAATAAATCAAAAATAAAGATAAGTGGAAAAGGCGAGAGTGCGCGAGCACACAGGAGCAAAGACAAGCAGCGCAGCTTGATGCGTAGTAAAAAAAATAATAAATAGACAACTGGTCGACCTCATTAGAAATAAAAACCCAAAAGATTAGATAGACAAACAAACAAACACATAAATGTGGAGAGAAGGGCAGTGCTCGGAGGAGCAAAGGTAAACAGCAGACAGACCTGAATCCTTATTTTTACAAGGTCGACCTCAGAAGTTTGTTCAGTTTGTCTCGGTGACGGATAATGGAAGGAAGGGCAGGCAACTGGTCGACTTCATTTAAATAAACAAATAAAAAATAAGATAAACTCTCAGGAATAGATAAATAATAACAAATAATTGTAAAGTGGAGAAAGCGAGAGCGCGCGAATGCACTCAAGCAAACACAAACAGCACAGCACGATGCGTATTTTTTTTTAAATTGACAAAATAAATCAAAAATAAATCAAAAAAAAATAAGTGGAAAAGGCGAGAGTGCGCGAGCACACAGGAGCAAAGACAAGCAGCGCAGCTTGATGCGTAGTAAAAAAAATAATAAATAGACAACTGGTCGACCTCATTAGAAATAAAAACCCAAAAGATTAGATAGACAAACAAACAAACACATAAATGTGGAGAGAAGGGCAGTGCGCGCAGGAGCAAAGGTAAACAGCAGACAGAACTGAATCCTTATCGTTACAAGGTCGACCTCAGAACTTTGTTCAGTTTGTCTCGGGGACGGATAATGGAAGGAAGGGCAGGCAACTGGTCGACTTCATTTAAATAAACAAATAAAAAATAAGATAAACTCTCAGGAATAGATAAATAATAACAAAAAAATTGTAAAGTGGAGAAAGCGAGAGCACGCGAATGCACTCAAGCAAACACAAACAGCACAGCACGATGTGTATTTTTTTTAAATTGACAAAATAAATAAAAAATAAATCAAAAATAAAGATAAGTGGAAAAGGCGAGAGTGCGCGAGCACACAGGAGCAAAGACAAGCAGCGCAGCTTGATGCGTAGTAAAAAAAATAAAAAATAGACAACTGGTCGACCTCATTAGAAATAAAATCCCAAAAGATTAGATAGACAAACAAACAAACACATAAATGTGCAGAGAAGGGCAGTGCACGCAGGAGCAAAGGTAAACAGGAGACAGACCTGAATCCTTATCTTTACAAGGTCGACCTCAGAACTTTGTTCAGTTTGTCTCGGTGACGGATAATGGAAGGAAGGGCTGGCAACTGGTCCACTTCATTTAAATAAACAAATAAAATATAAGATAAACTCTCAGGAATAGATAAATAATAACAAAAAAATTGTAAAGTGGAGAAAGCGAGAGCGCGCGAATGCACTCAAGCAAACACAAACAGCACAGCACGTGCGTATTTTTTTTAAAATTGACAAAATAAATAAAAAATAAATCAAAAATAAAAATAAGTGGAAAAGGCGAGAGTGCGCGAGCACACAGGAGCAAAGACAAGCAGCGCAGCTTGATGCGTAGTAAAAAAAATAATAAATAGACAACTGGTCGACCTCATTAGAAATAAAAACCCAAAAGATTAGATAGACAAACAAACAAACACATAAATGTGGAGAGAAGGGCAGTGCGCGCAGGAGCAAAGGTAAACAGCAGACAGACCTGAATCCTTATCTTTACAAGGTCGACCTCAGAACTTTGTTCAGTTTGTCTCGGTGACGGATAATGGAAGGAAGGGCAGGCAACTGGTCGACTTCATTTAAATAAACATATAAAAAATAAGATAAACTCTCAGGAATAGATAAATAATAACAAAAAATTGTAAAGTGGAGAAAGCGAGAGCGCGCGAATGCACTCAAGCAAACACAAACAGCACAGCACGATGCGTATTTTTTTTTAAATTGACAAAATAAATCAAAAATAAATCAAAAATAAAAATAAGTGGAAAAGGCGAGAGTGCGCGAGCACACAGGAGCAAAGACAAGCATCGCAGCTTGACGCGTAGTAAAAAAAATAATAAATAGACAACTGGTCGACCTCATTAGAAAAAAAAACCCAAAAGATTAGATAGACAGACAAACAAACACATAAATGTGGAGAGAAGGGCAGTGCGCGCAGGAGCAAAGGTAAACAGCAGACAGACCTGAATCCTTATCTTTACAAGGTCGACCTCAGAACTTTGTTCAGTTTGTCTCGGTGACGGATAATGGAAGGAAGGGCAGGCAACTGGTCGACTTCATTTAAATAAACAAATAAAAAATAAGATAAACTCTCAGGAATAGATAAATAATAACAAAAAAATTGTAAAGTGGAGAAAGCGAGAGCGCGCGAATGCACTCAAGCAAACACAAACAGCACAGCACGATGCGTATTTTTTTTAAATTGACAAAATAAATCAAAAATAAATCAAAAATAAAAATAAGTGGAAAAGGCGAGAGTGCGCCAGCACACAGGAGCAAAGACAAGCAGCGCAGCTTGATGCGTAGTAAAAAAATAATAAATAGACAACTGGTCGACCTCATTACAAATAAAAACCCAAAAGATGAGATAGACAAACAAACAAACACATAAATGTGGAGAGAAGGGCAGTGCGCGCAGGAGCAAAGGTAAACAGCAGACAGACCTGAATCCTTATCTTTACAAGGTCGACCTCAGAACTTTGTTCAGTTTGTCTCGGTGACGGATAATGGAAGGAAGGGCAGGCAACTGGTCGACTTCATTTAAATAAACAAATAAAAAATAAGATAAACTCTCAGGAATAGATAAATAATAACAAATAATTGTAAAGTGGAGAAAGCAAGAGCGCGCGAATGCACTCAAGCAAACACAAACAGCACAGCACGATGCGTATTTTTTTTTAAATTGACAAAATAAATCAAAAATAAATCAAAAAAAAATAAGTGGAAAAGGCGAGAGTGCGCGAGCACACAGGAGCAAAGACAAGCAGCGCAGCTTGATGCGTAGTAAAAAAAATAATAAATAGACAACTGGTCGACCTCATTAGAAATAAAAACCCAAAAGATTAGATAGACAAACAAACAAACACATAAATGTGGAGAGAAGGGCAGTGCGCGCAGGAGCAAAGGTAAACAGCAGACAGAACTGAATCCTTATCTTTACAAGGTCGACCTCAGAACTTTGTTCAGTTTGTCTCGGTGACGGATAATGGAAGGAAGGGCAGGCAACTGGTCGACTTCATTTAAATAAACAAATAAAAAATAAGATAAACTCTCAGGAATAGATAAATAATAACAAAAAAATTGTAAAGTGGAGAAAGCGAGAGCACGCGAATGCACTCAAGCAAACACAAACAGCACAGCACGATGTGTATTTTTTTTAAATTGACAAAATAAATAAAAAATAAATCAAAAATAAAGATAAGTGGAAAAGTCGAGAGTGCGCGAGCACACAGGAGCAAAGACAAGCAGCGCAGCTTGATGCGTAGTAAAAAAAATAATAAATAGACAACTGGTCGACCTCATTAGAAATAAAAACCCAAAAGATTAGATAGACAAACAAACAAACACATAAATGTGGAGAGAAGGGCAGTGCTCGGAGGAGCAAAGGTAAACAGCAGACAGACCTGAATCCTTATTTTTACAAGGTCGACCTCAGAAGTTTGTTCAGTTTGTCTCGGTGACGGATAATGGAAGGAAGGGCAGGCAACTGGTCGACTTCATTTAAATAAACAAATAAAAAATAAGATAAACTCTCAGGAATAGATAAATAATAACAAATAATTGTAAAGTGGAGAAAGCGAGAGCGCGCGAATGCACTCAAGCAAACACAAACAGCACAGCACGATGCGTATTTTTTTTTAAATTGACAAAATAAATCAAAAATAAATCAAAAAAAAATAAGTGGAAAAGGCGAGAGTGCGCGAGCACACAGGAGCAAAGACAAGCAGCGCAGCTTGATGCGTAGTAAAAAAAATAATAAATAGACAACTGGTCGACCTCATTAGAAATAAAAACCCAAAAGATTAGATAGACAAACAAACAAACACATAAATGTGGAGAGAAGGGCAGTGCGCGCAGGAGCAAAGGTAAACAGCAGACAGAACTGAATCCTTATCTTTACAAGGTCGACCTCAGAACTTTGTTCAGTTTGTCTCGGGGACGGATAATGGAAGGAAGGGCAGGCAACTGGTCGACTTCATTTAAATAAACAAATAAAAAATAAGATAAACTCTCAGGAATAGATAAATAATAACAAAAAAATTGTAAAGTGGAGAAAGCGAGAGCACGCGAATGCACTCAAGCAAACACAAACAGCACAGCACGATGTGTATTTTTTTTTAATTGACAAAATAAATAAAAAATAAATCAAAAAAAAATAAGTGGAAAAGGCGAGAGTGCGCGAGCACACAGGAGCAAAGACAAGCAGCGCAGCTTGATGCGTAGTAAAAAAAATAATAAATAGACAACTGGTCGACCTCATTAGAAATAAAAACCCAAAAGATTAGATAGACAAACAAACAAACACATAAATGTGGAGAGAAGGGCAGTGCTCGGAGGAGCAAAGGTAAACAGCAGACAGACCTGAATCCTTATTTTTACAAGGTCGACCTCAGAAGTTTGTTCAGTTTGTCTCGGTGACGGATAATGGAAGGAAGGGCAGGCAACTGGTCGACTTCATTTAAATAAACAAATAAAAAATAAGATAAACTCTCAGGAATAGATAAATAATAACAAAAAAATTGTAAAGTGGAGAAAGCGAGAGAGCGCGAATGCACTCAAGCAAACACAAACAGCACAGCACGATGCGTGTTTTTTTTTAAATTGACAAAATAAATCAAAAATCAAAATAAGTGGAAAAGGCAAGAGTGCGCCAGCACACAGGAGCAAAGACAAGCAGCGAAGCTTGATGCGTAGAAAAAAAAAATAAATAGACAACTGGTCGACCTCATTAGAAATAAAAACCCAAAAGATTAGATAGACAAACAAACAAACACATAAATGTGGAGAGAAGGGCAGTGCGCGCAGGAGCAAAGGTAAACAGCAGACAGACCTGAATCCTTATCTTTACAAGGTCGACCTCAGAACTTTGTTCAGTTTGTCTCGGTGACGGATAATGGAAGGAAGGGCTGGCAACTGGTCCACTTCATTTAAATAAACAAATAAAATATAAGATAAACTCTCAGGAATAGATAAATAATAACAAAAAAATTGTAAAGTGGAGAAAGCGAGAGCGCGCGAATGCACTCAAGCAAACACAAACAGCACAGCACGATGCGTATTTTTTTTTAAATTGACAAAATAAATCAAAAATAAATCAAAAATAAAAATAAGTGGAAAAGGCGAGAGTGCGCCAGCACACAGGAGCAAAGACAAGCAGCGCAGCTTGATGCGTAGTAAAAAAATAATAAATAGACAACTGGTCGACCTCATTACAAATAAAAACCCAAAAGATGAGATAGACAAACAAACAAACACATAAATGTGGAGAGAAGGGCAGTGCGCGCAGGAGCAAAGGTAAACAGCAGACAGACCTGAATCCTTATCTTTACAAGGTCGACCTCAGAACTTTGTTCAGTTTGTCTCGGTGACGGATAATGGAAGGAAGGGCAGGCAACTGGTCGACTTCATTTAAATAAACAAATAAAAAATAAGATAAACTCTCAGGAATAGATAAATAATAACAAATAATTGTAAAGTGGAGAAAGCGAGAGCGCGCGAATGCACTCAAGCAAACACAAACAGCACAGCACGATGCGTATTTTTTTTTAAATTGACAAAATAAATCAAAAATAAATAAAAAAAAAATAAGTGGAAAAGGCGAGAGTGCGCGAGCACACAGGAGCAAAGACAAGCAGCGCAGCTTGATGCGTAGTAAAAAAAATAATAAATAGACAACTGGTCGACGTCATTAGAAATAAAAACCCAAAAGATTAGATAGACAAACAAACAAACACATAAATGTGGAGAGAAGGGCAGTGCTCGGAGGAGCAAAGGTAAACAGCAGACAGACCTGAATCCTTATTTTTACAAGGTCGACCTCAGAACTTTGTTCAGTTTGTCTCGGTGACGGATAATGGAAGGAAGGGCAGGCAACTGGTCGACTTCATTTAAATAAACAAATAAAAAATAAGATAAACTCTCAGGAATAGATAAATAATAACAAAAAAATTGTAAAGTGGAGAAAGCGAGAGCGCGCGAATGCACTCAAGCAAACACAAACAGCACAGCACGATGCGTGTTTTTTTCTAAATTGACAAAATAAATCAAAAATCAAAATAAGTGGAAAAGGCGAGAGTGCGCCAGCACACAGGAGCAAAGACAAGCAGCGCAGCTTGATGCGTAGTAAAAAAAATAATAAATAGACAACTGGTCGACCTCATTAGAAATAAAAACCCAAAAGATTAGATAGACAAACAAACAAACACATAAATGTGGAGAGAAGGGCAGTGCGCGAAGGAGCAAATGTAAACAGCAGACAGACCTGAATCCTTATCTTTACAAGGTCGACCTCAGAACTTTGTTCAGTTTGTCTCGGTGACGGATAATGGAAGGAAGGGCAGGCAACTGGTCGACTTCATTTAAATAAACAAATAAAAAATAAGATAAACTCTCAGGAATAGATAAATAATAACAAAAAAATTGTAAAGTGGAGAAAGCGAGAGCGCGCGAATGCACTCAAGCAAACACAAACAGCA